>NC_056747.1:1137915982-1138155982 GCF_019279795.1 Protopterus annectens
GTTGGATCTCAAAAATCTGAATAAGTCAGATGCTCAAAGTTCTGAATGGGCATGATTCAGTGCATTCTACTGCTATTCCACAAGGACAATTGAATGTGCTTCATGGAGCTCCAGGATGTGTACTATTACATCAAAATAGGTGATCCAGGAGATATCTAGTGCATAGCAGTGGTCGCAGCTCACTTGAAACTGCTGGGATTCTGGGTGATTCTGTATCTCAACAACTGGCTCTTCTTTGCTCCCACCAAGTTTCTACTCATTTAAACCATGGACAAATTACTCCAACTATGTCTTCAACTGGGTATCACAGTGAACTACATCAAGTCTCAGCTCTCCCTACTTGGTCCTGGAGTTTATTGGTGCTTGCTTGGATATGATTACACAGATCACAAGCTTACTGCAAACAAGAAGAAAAACCTTACAGAGTCAAGCATCCCACATTCTCTCTCTTCCTTTGTCACCAGCAAGGTTGGCATTACAACTCCTTGAATCTATGGAAGCATCCATAACTCTAGTACTTCTAACATGGTATTATGTGAGGTTAGTGCAATGGGTGCTTGCAATGCCATTGTCAATAAGATGATTCAACCCCAGAGGGGGCATCACCGAGGGACCCCCTGGGCTCCTATATGCATTTCCTCCTACACCTCTAATTCCAAAATTTCTTCAGAAATCATCTCAATGGAAGAGCAAAGTAATCCTCATTGCCCCATTCTGGCCTCAATAATCTGTTTTCCCTTCCCCCTTGGATGTTGTGTCCAACCCAGGATCCCCTCTCTCATCTATCAGGGATAAGTCATTTGGGCATTCAGACCCTCACAATGACCACATAGTTTCTTCACTTCCAAAGATGGCTAGATACTCCAGGACTTATTTCCCAGTTCTCCACATCCTCATATCCTCTCTGAAGGATTCTGCTAGGAAAGTGTATAAGTGCAAAGAGAAAAAACTTTGTTTGGGCTGTCCAAAGGCAATTAGATCTCTTTTTGGTACCTATCCCCACTATCCTAAACTTTCTTGATTTCTTATCTAACAGTGGTGTTGGTTATTCTACTATAAAGATTCAACTTGCAGCCATCTTGAATTTTCATGTAGGCGATAACCATTCATCCTTGGCACCTTCCAGATTATGTAAAGCCTTTCTGACCACCTATTTAACATCTTACACCTCCACGGGATTTAACAATACTTCTTCAAGCCCTGACTCACCCACCCCACCCCTTTTGAAGCAGCTGCCAAGGTGGACTTAAAGTTTTTGTCTTGGAAAACTATTTTTCTGGTTGTGATCACATTGGCCAGATGGTATCAGAACTCCAGGCTCTCTTTTCTAAGCCACCATATCTGATTTTTCACAAGGCAAAATGTCTGCCGTACTAATACTTACTTTATACCTAAGGTGGCTTCATAAACAGCTATAAATCAGTTCATCTGTTTTCTTTCCAATTTTTTCCAACAAAGGATAATACATGCTGCACATTTTGGATGTTCATAGATAGTTTAGATTTTATCTCCATGGGACAAAAGACTTCAGAAAATCAGACAAGTTATTTGTTTCCTTCCAAAGCCAAGTTGGGCAATCAGTTTCAAAAATGACTTTAGTCAGATGGCTCACTGATTGCATATCTTTGTCTATAACAAAGGATTGACACTTCCTAAACCTCCTAAGGTTCATTCCACCAGATCTGTGGCTATATCCTCAGCTTTCTGGTCCAGAGCTTCCATAGATGACATTTGTGCAGCTGTCATTTGGTCTAATACCTTCATTGCTCACTACAAATTGGACATCTTGTCTAGAAATAGGACAGTGTTTTGCTACGCTGTATTCTGGAATATCCTTCCATGAGGACCACCATGGGATTTATCTAGCTGGGTACTCTACTCCACTGGTTGAGGAACAGACAAAAAAGATAACATCAGATGCAGAAATGATGTACTCACCATAACGATGCTTCAGTGTTATCTGTTTTCATCCTTCCTCAACCTCCCACTCTCCAACCTGGAAGTTTTTATTTTCTGGTCTCTTAGGTTGACCTGAGGTGTGTCATGTTGCCTGCCTTTTGATGAGCTCCAGTCTTTTTTTCTTTCTTTCTTTCTTTCTTTCTTTCTTTCTTTCTTTCTTTCTTTCTTTCTTTCTTTCTTTCTTTCTTTCCTTGCAGTCTAACTGGAATTTTATTGGTAGTTATAACTGTGTTATTACTAACTTTTGTGCTATGAGCAGTATTATAGGCTGAAAAGAGGGAAAACTCAATCTGAGGGAATTCTAGCTAAACAGGAGGATTATGAGTAAGGGGAGGAGCTCAAGCTATGCGGCCAAAGTCTTTAGAAGTGGCCAAAGTCGGATCTAAGGAGCTAAAAAAGTGCTTTAAAAAGGTCCTCTCTCCAAAAAAAACTGTAGCAAACCACAGCTACATAAAATTAGCTGTTTACATTATTATTGTCTGTGGCAACCTTTAAAAAATATATGAATATTCAAATTACTGGTTTTTACTGTGCCTTAATAGCTAGAACATCATTCACCTTTTTTGTATGTTTTAATTAACGATGCATACATAGGTCTGGCATATTTACAGGAAGTGGATTGCAGAAGAGGGTCTGGATTTGTTTGAAGGTATTTCATAGAAGATAGGTAATTTCTTTACAGTGGTGAAATTGCTGGAAGATAATCTTGATGGCATTTGGTAATCTTTCCCATTTCCTGTAAAGATTTTAAAAGATATGTACATAGCTCTCAACCTTCCATCTGCAAAATAAGGAACACTAGCCTCATAATGTGAAACAAATGGGCAAAATGTGGAACACATACTAACAACATACTAACAACTTCAACCATAAAGGTCACAGGATAGTTAAAATATGCTGCTTTTACTTATAAAAAAGATATTTTAATTAATTAATATGATTCACTTCTATTTACCTTGACTATCGATTAAAACCGCCTAACACTAAATGTGGAACAGTCCCTTTCAATGTAGAACTTCGAGGAACTTGAACTTTTTAAGATCCTAAATGAGGTACGTTCCTCACAATGAAGTACACTTGAGAGGTATGAGTAGCGTAACTATCAAATAAAATGCTATCTAAAACTGTAGCATTCAGACTTTTGGCCTCAACATCCAATGCTAGATTTTCTAGCACTAATGAAGTATGTCTGCAAATGGAATTATCTGTTATTCCTGCCATTTTAGCAGCCAGTGAGTCTTAGGCAGACTTTAAGGGCAGAAGATTGAGAAATTCAATGTATCTACAATGTATCTAACTACTGTCATTTTTTTTTTTTTCATTGTAATCTGACACTGTTTACATCTTTCTGCATCTGAAAAAAATGTATTCCGGTAAAATAGCATTTTGAACAGATAATTATTTGCCACAACTGCTGAAGTGACGCACACACACACACACACACACACACACACACACACACACACACATATGTGTGTGTGTGTGTGTGTGTGTGTGTATATATATATATATATATATATATATATATATATATATATATATATATATATGAGTCTAATTTCAATCATCGAAATTACGGTTCAATGAACCGTAATTCCATAATTTCACAACCCCATTTTCCAATAATGCATTTATGTGAAAATGCCCTTTTGCAAAAAAACGACTAAGTGTAAAGCACAGAAACAGGAAAAAAAACATGACAACACTAACCACATGTATACAGGGAGGCAAGCCCCCCTGCGCCCCCACCCCCTACTTATATATTCTAACTCCGCGATCGCACTACGGTGACGAAAAAGGGAATATTCGCTTATTCCCGCTGTGCTGCGATTTACAACAACTTCCATTTCTTTTCAATTAGTTGGTTTTTCATGAAAGTGCATTTCTGAGTAAATGTACTTTGAAAAAAAAAATATATATATATATATATATAAATATATATATATATATATATAGATATTTATATATATATATATATATATATATATATATATATATATATATATGTATATGCACTCTCATTATATCTATCCAGCAGATGTTTTTTCTAGAGGCACCAAAGCATTGCTAGAAGGGAGCAGTCCATTTTCTCCAAGGACTACTCAACGAGATCTGAGGTCCCATTTATTGAAAGTACTAGATTTTAATAGCTTTACTGAGACTGTGCAATCATAGACAGAGGAAAATAGTCTTATGTTTTGAATTTATACTATTTCCGTTGCCCAAGATTCTGCAACCTTAATGTTAGTATGTAAAAGTAGCAGGGAATGTGGAGGATGCAGGCACACATATTTTTTAACATGTTATTCTCCGCTGTTTTGGTATGTGCATGTGTAGAAACCATACGGTTAATAATGTATAGCATGGAAAATGATTCAAGGAAATTTGTGAGTCTGATAGCTAATGAGGTGGCACTTTTCAAGGCTGCCATATGTTTACTGGTTAATTGATTGATTTCTGTTAAACAGGTAACCAGGTTGGTCCTAACCCTTTTCAACTACAATGCAAACTCTGTGTAAGCATAAATGCATAAAGTTACACATCACAGTGAGATGCATAAAACATAAGGAAAAACAGTCAGACTTCAGACTAAATTAAAAGATGGCAGTTACCTTTATCATGCCTGTGTAGTAGATCTGCAAACCTCTAAACAGGAGGCTGAGTGTCAACATGAATTGAATTTTGTTTCCATAAAACCTGAATTGTTTTAAAGGAACAGTTCTCCTCATAGACTCAAGTTCTTTCAGCATCTGTACGAATGTCCTCTCTAAAGATAAAATGTCAAGACACTAGCCATTTGAATGCTCTCCTGTAGTATTCTTAGCTTTATTAAAATTAGTTCCACTTGGTGGTGAAACAGATGACTGTGAAGATGCATGTCATTGCTGCAAAGGATATATTGTGCAGAAACCTACTGGGGCAGAAAAGTGAGTTCTTTTCCCGATGTAGCTAGTGGAGGACATCTAGGTGCTGCAATGCAATATTATGTAGAAGAAACCTACTGGGGCAGAAAAGTGAGTTCTTTTCCCGATGTAGCTAGTGGAGGACATCTAGGTGCTGCAAAGGATATATTGTGCAGAAACCTACTGGGGCAGAAAAGTGAGTTATTTTCCCGATGTAGCTAGCGGAGTACCTCTCGGTCTTTGATTTTCCTTATCTGAAACACAGGTGTAGAGATTCACAGCCTAAACTCAGACCTGTGTCATTCCCCACAGGTGACTAGTCTTAGTTTTTTTTTTCTTTTGGAACTAATTATATGTTCTCTGCTAGCCTCTTGTAGTCAGTTGGATGCATCAGAGAAATGAGGAACCAGTCCCTTTAGAATGGGAAGAAAGAGTCCTTGACAGTGGGGAAAAAACCCAGAGTCCTGTGATAGTAGTTCCCGGACACCAGCTTACTTCACTTCTAGAATTATTTTTGGAATGTTCAACGTGTGGACCAGCATCAGCACCACTGAAGGTGCATGTGGACCAACATCAGCACCACTGAATGTGCATGTGGACCAACATCAGCACCACTGAAGGTGCATGTGGACCAACATCAGCACCACTGAATGTGCATGTGGACCAACATCAGCACCACTGAAGGTGCGTGTGGACCAACATCAGCACCACTGAAGGTGTGTATGGACCATCATCAGCACCACTGAAGGTGCATGTGGACCAACATCAGCACCACTGAATGTGCATGTGAACCAACATCAGCACCACTGAAGGTGAGTGTGGACCAACATCAGTACCACTGAAGGTGCATGTGGACCAACATCAGCACCACTGAATGTGCATGTGGACCAACATCAGTACCACTGAAGGTGCTTGCTTTGGTTGTATTTAATAGGCTCTGACACTGATAGACCCTCAGCAGGTGTAGAAGAAACAGACATTGTATACTTGTCTCTGGGAGTTGCTAAAGAGGGAGAACTAGCATCAGAGCTACAAGTACAGGAAGAGAAGAGCCAGCATGCGAGGAAGATGAAGTTTGCCTCATGATAGATTCAACCCATTTTTGTATCAATTGCCTAACTTTTCCATTTTACCTGGCTCTGTCATGTATTTTCCTTGGATGTCCTTTCTTAGGATATGAGATATTTTTCAGAAAGGTAGAAAAGTTCAAGGAATTTTCCCTCCTCATTTTTTTAGCTTTCTTAGCTTTGCTATAGTTAGAAAAATACACTGACAGAGAAAAATCCTTTTGAGCTCTTCACCTACCACAATCACATTTATTACCCAATTTAGGTGCCACTGATAAAACTTTAAGATGATTAAGTAAACCACTTTGACTGAATAAGGGGGAAAAAAGCACAAAGCTTGAGAAAACTATCTGCTATGCTGTAGTACGTCTTCTGGTGCATCAGGAGATGTGCAAGATTCAAAATAGTAAGAATAACTGAAAAGAATGGCAAACAATGTGGGATGGACAAGGAAGCCTCGTCCACACCTGTGTCACCGTCTAGCCATCTCAATAACCACATGCTTCTTCACAAGGAAGTCCCTGTTGCTTTTACAGTTACTTGGCAAGAGAAAACACTAGAAAGGTATGTAAATCCAAACGTTATTCTTTACTCTTACAGTGGCCATGCACAAGGAAGATGTGCTTGTTAAAGACAACTGCTTCAAAGCACAAGCCAAGTTTCATTTAAGACATGATAACAAGCAGCAGTGCATCTGACTAATTAAAATGTGTCTGTTTTCATTCACAAGTCTGTTTTATCTTTCACTTAATTACGTGCAAAAAAATGCTTCCACAATGAGTAGGCAAAACAGATGTATCTCAGATTGGAATCCCTGAACTGCATTTGCCAAAAAAAAAAACTTGCTGAAAAACAATTTTTAAGTGTTTTTTGTAGGGGGGAGCAAGCCCCCTGGACCCCATTCCTTACCAATTCCATGGTCACACCAATCCAAATAAATGGGGGAAATTCCCCAAAAAAGGGCATCACTGCCTGCACCATTCACCGAACTCCATTCGTCAATAGGTTGGACCTTAGGCACTTGAAGTGTGCAGTCTTCATCCACCAGTAGGTTACCCACAAAAAATACTTGTCACTGCAGCACTGATGGCTTATTTATATTTTTTATTGACAGTTTCTGTATTTCCTGATAAGTTTTGAAGTTGGAGGTTTAAAAGATAGTTTTATAGTTATAATTCTGTACTTTACTTTGACCCTTTTGATAGGTACTTCTGTAAATCTACTCAGAAACTTTGCTTTCTGGTTTTATTCTTTATGTAGTCTCCTCATACCTGGGATAATAGTAGTAATTCTTTTTAGATGTGAAATGTTTATAAGCACAAGCCAGTGTGGGGATGAGTGATATGCATTCATCTGGGAGGAAAAGCATTTTTGTTTTGAGCGTGTTGTTAAACCATGTTTTATAGTAGCACAATGATTAGTGCTGATGTCTTACAGTGTTTGATTTCCTGGCTGGGCTACCATTTGTATGCAGTCTTTATGTCCTCCCTGTATCTGCTTGAATGTCTTATTATCTCCCAAACATGTACTGATAGGAAAACTGGTGATCCTGTAAACTGACAAAAGTTATGGGTGTCCTGTAGTTTGCTGTCTTGAGTCGAGTCTATTGAAGAAATACTGAAAGATAAATTCCAAAAGCCTTCAATCAAAAAACATAAAAAAGAGAAAAAATATTTTTGAAAAGGAAGGCAAGCCCCCCCTGCACCCTCTATGTGGGAGACTTGGCCCCCACATACCCCTGAACTATACATATTCCATCTCCATAGTTATACCACAGTGAAAAAAGGGAAAACCTTGTAAAAGTGAACAACCAGTTCACAGCAGTATTCAACACACTGTGGCAAAACTTACCACATTAAATTTCCAAAAAGGAGAACTCTAACAAAAGAGGCATCGATAAAGCGTAAGTATGAGTATTCCAAAGACATGCATCTGGAGCATTTCTCCCCGGGCCTCCGCTGAAAACAGGCTCTGTGGAACCTAGTCGGACTTTCCCGGTCAACAAATGTTAAATAAATAAATAAATAAAATAAATAAATGATCTGCCCTACTTATGAGCTGGTTTCCTATCCAGGACTAGTTCTTTGCCTACTGCTTGACAGGACCGATTCTAACTCCCCTGTACCACGGAACAGGATAAAGCTGGTACCAGGTAATGTATGACTGAAAGAATGAATGATGAAAGCATTGCAATGAAATATTTGTATCTGCCAGGAGTTACTGACATATCATACTTTGACAGACAGAGGTTTTTAGAAGGTTGTTACTCTAAGCAAGTCATCTAAATAAATAGTGTTCCTGGGAGGGTACATGATACAGTGTTAACCATTTTTATTGTGAATTCTGTAACATTGATCATATCAAACCAAAATTATCACATTATCATCAAAATGAAAAACAGAATAAAACAGAGAAATGCAAAAAATTAAAATAATGATACATATTTAATGCAGGAAGTTTTGCCCCACTTACATCCTAATGGGGGATGCTACATCACCACCTGTACAAATTTGATGTACAAATTACTGCGATAATGGAGAGCACTGGACCATGGTAGTATGTCTGCACACTGCTTAGAATGTTACAGCGGTATCATAGCTTGACAGAATAGCGCTACTGCCTTAACCTTCTAAACCGTATCACTAGCAATGTCTTTTGGCTTTTCCTGGTCAGAGGTCACCACAGCGGGTCACCAGTCTGCAGATTGATTTTACAGTGCTGAGTTGCCAGCCCAGCACCTAAACTTCATAGAAGGCACACACACACACACACACACACACACCTGCATGTCATTAAAGACTTACTTGACCGCAGATTCCATACAGAAGGCACTTCAGCCGAGAACTGAACCAGAGAACCTGTTGCTGTGAGGTGACAACCCTAACCGCTGCACCATCACAGCCGTCTTCTGAACCTTATCACTGAGTATTTTATGAAAAGTAGCATCAGACATAACCACAGGAAGCAACTAATAATTTTGCCATATCCCTCATAAGTATTATATTTTCTATGGTAAACCATTGAGCATTATACACAGTCAACATTGAGAGATTTATGTGTATCGGGAAATACATGTTGATGCAAAACCTATTTTTCTATTAACTTAAATTTTCCTAATGTTGCCTCATATTTTTCCATTTTCCCTTGTAAATACTACTCTTATATCTACTAGAAAAGTTATGCCAATACAAAACCTGTTGTTATATTAATTTTTAACAGCCCCAATTTTGTTTCATTATTTTTCCTGTTCCTTATAATTTTTTTTTATTTTCAAATTTCTGGTAAATCAGTGAGGATTACAATTAGTCAATAATGACAGACATTGGTTTTTCATAATTCTTAGTATTTAGAAAATGCATGTTGATGAAAGCCTGGTTGTTGTTCTGCTAACTAAATCTTGGCAAATGTTTTATAGCACAGTTTCTATACCTGCATCTGCATTCCTAACCGTTACTTACACATGGCCTAGTGTTCTCCATTATCACCCAAATTGTGGTTTTCCAGCAAAAATAAGCATTTCTTTCCATTATGGTACTGCAAATTTGGAGTTATGTTTAGTTTGCAGGGATGTTGGAGACAGAACCCCCACTCAGGATCTGCAGAGGAGTTGATAGCCCTACAAAAGCCCTTAGTCTATTTTTTGCCTTTTGCTGAGTGCTGTCTTCAGTTTCAGTGCTGTTATGGGTGAAGTGTTGTGCTTTACTAGACATTCGTTACTTCACAGAAGTAACTGTCACATTTCTTGTGTATTCAAATGAGACACTGAGGCACGGGATGGGTTCAAGTTGTTTATTGTACACAAACACATCTGGAATTGTAACTGGAACTTATACTTCAAACATTATATGCTTACAGATGGACTCATTACTTCTAACACACTCAAATATGCATCTCCATTCAAGCTAGCACTCACACTGAATGACTGTACAAAATGGCCCTGATCTCGCACGTGCTCAGTAACTTAAATGCACGTGCTATCTAGCTACACTGGCTGACTAGGTACACTATACACACTGATGTACAGTAACCCTCATTTCTACAAAGCTTCAGATTTGATAAACTGAAAATGTACCCTGGAATTGCTAAAGCAAAGCATTAAAGCAGAAATTATGAAGTTTATAAGTGTAGAAACTGTCTTGCAGTACTTTATGTGCAGCATTTTAGCACAGCCATTCAAATATTTCATTTAGCAAGTCAAATAATGGACTTTTTTTCTGTTAGCTCACTGGATAGTTATATTCAGTAAAACACATTTTTGAGATTTGCTGTTCTTGATGTTTCATTAGTGTAGCTCAATGTGTGTATGTCTCTTTAAGAAGCTGTCCAAGGGCTGGTACAAGTGTATAAATACTGAGCACGTGCAAGCCTGACTGCCATTTTGTAGTAAGCTGTTGAGATGTAAGCATGTATGTGTGTAAGCTCTGTCAATCAGTTTGTTTATATTTACTGATGCTGCTTTCCATCCTGATGTGTTTCTATGTAATAAAGCATCTTAAACAAACCACCCCACCTGCCTTTCTTCAATGTACCAGGGGACGAGCGACATGGTGTCAGAAGAGGCATTTCTAATGGCCAGAAAGAACTCCAGTTTCTCTGCTATGACTTTGAAAGGCATTCGGCTAAAGTCGATAGAATATAGAGGAGTGGACCATCCTTTGCTGTATGTATGATTCACAAAATATGTTAGAGATGAGTTTCTCATGTTAAAACTTGCTCAAACTATTTCTTACTCACAAAATATGAAACAAAGCATACAGAATGCTCTAAACAATATTAAAATAAATCAAAAGGTCCAATATTACTAGAAATATTCAAATTATTACAGAAAATTATTTAAATAAAGTCAGAATTGCATAAAATGAATAAAACAAATAAAATAAAGAGAAACAACTGCATTTTTCACAAAGAACGTATTTTTTGTATTTACTGAGGCTATCCCAGTTATCAGAAGTGTATGCAATGTTTGCAAGTTTGTGCAGTGTTACAGTAAAGTTATTTCACAGAATACAGCCATTTCAGAGTGTTTTGAAGAGTTTATTGTGCATTTGTGTGTTACTGCAAGCTGCAGAGAGGCAGTTTGTTTGTATATAATTACAAGGGCCATATTGTCAGTGTGTTTGTGCATATTTGTTAGCATGGCTGATCAGATCCACTAGTGTTTGATAATAATATTGCAGAAACAGGCTGCATTTTCCTGATAAAGATGACCGTACAAAGGCATTTATTCTACTTAATTTAGTTGGGTCAGAATCTATTGAAAGGGAACATTCATTTGTGTATGCACCTGCACTCTTTGCTGAAGAGGGGGGGGAACCATCATATTGTTGTACAGGTTGAGTCAAGGGAGGACCCTGAGTGCTTAAAATGTAAATTTAGAAAAACGTGTAACCCCCAGAACAACATTACAATGGAGAGGCACTTATTTTACACAAGGGATCAAAACCAGGTGAAACTTTTGCTGCATATATAACTGACTTGAAAAACAAAGATAAAATGTGCAGATTTGGTGATTTAAGAGATGAGCTGATAAAGGACAGACTTGTGTGTGGTATTAAAGATGATGCCGTGAGAGGGATTTTTCTTTGTGACAGTGATTTAACTTTGAATAAGGCCATTGAGATATGTCAGATATATGAGCTCACAGAAAAGCACATCAATATGCTTACAAATGAGAAAGGCATATTTTGAGTAACGTCTAAGCCTCATGTTAATAGCATGCAGCATGTGGTTAAAAGATATAGGCCCAGGCACATGGCAGTTACTGCAGCCCCTCCAACACTCACAGGTAAACCCAAGAGCTTTCTAGCAAGTTCCAGGAATTGCACATTGTCAGTGAAGCATAAGAGTGAGTCAGCAAACTCAAAGCATGGGCCCCAACCTAATTTCATTGTTAACTGTCATAACTGTGGTAGCAGTCGTGAATCTAAAACAGAGAGGAATGCTTAGCTTTTGGTAAACAATGCCACAAATGTAATAAATTGAATCATTTCAAAAGATTTTGTAAATCAAAGGGTGCACACTCTTTCACTAAAAGAGAAAATTTTAACAAATGAGTTGATCAGTTAGACAGCCATGACCCAAGCGCTCATTCTTTTTATGTTCATGGTGTGTCAGTATTTAGTGAAACAGTCAGTGCAGTTGATTTATGGGCTAAGAATTAAGTATTTTGTACTGTTTGGATAAATGGCAAACCCATAGAGCTCAAAGTTGATACTGGCTCAAAGTGCAATGTTATGTCTGCAGAAACATTTGCTAGAGTATGTGCTGGCGAAATGCTTGATTTGGCAAGATTTGTGAAGCTTGTTGCATTTGGTGGTGGAGAGATTCAAACGGAAGGCTCAGTAATGCTTTCATTTTACTGTGCTGGAAGACACTATGACTTATTATTTTATGTGGTCAAAAGGCACGTCCAGTCATTATTAGACCTCAGAGCCACTTTGAAAATGGGACGGCTTTCATTTAACAAGGAAGTTCACCATGTCAGCTTAAAAGACCACTATTCCAACTTTGTCCAGCATATTTTTTCTATTTATGCTGATCTTTCTGATGAAAAACTAAGCAAGCTTCCAGTTGTATACTCCATGAAGTTAGACCCAGATGTCAGTCCAGTTGTCAGGCCAGCCAGAACAGTTGCAATAGCTATGCAGACCAGAGTCAAAGCTGAGTTAGACAAAATGGTGCAACATGGTGTGATGTGTCCAGTAGACGAACTGACAGAGTGGGTATCTTCCATGGTGGTAGAAGAAAACCTCAGACAACATCAGAATATGTATTGACCCATGCGATTTGAACAAAGCTCTGAAAAGACCTCATCATCCAATGTGCACAACTGAAGAAGTTGCAGCTCTCATGTCAAATGCCACTGTTTTTTTCTGTCTTAGATGCAAAGAGTTAATTTTGGCAAATTTTGCTTGACAAGAAATCTTCATTGCTAACTACTTTCAGTACTCCATTTGAATGGTACAGATTTCTGAGAATGCCTTTTGGGATAAATTGTGCAATTTAAGTCTTTCAACATGCAATGGAGCAAATTTTTTCTGGGTATCCTTGTGCTATTATAGTAGATCTTTTAGTAGGAGGTAATGGTGAAGCTGAGCATGAGAGAAACCTCAGAACAGTTCTGGAAAGGGAATGTCAAGTGAATCTTAAGTTCAATCCACAGAAAGGCAAATTCAGAATACGAGAAGTTACTTACAGTGGTCATTTATTCACCAGTTCAGGCTTACAACTAATCCCTTGTAAGCAAACAGCCATTCTCGAGATGTCAGCTCCAGACAATGTTCAAGCCCTGCAGCGTTTTCTTGGCATGGTTAACTACCTAGGCAAGTTCATTCCAGATTTAAGTCAAATATCAGCACAACTCAGAGAGCTGACACATAAAGATGTATCTTGGTATTGGTTGGAACATCACTAGAGAGCATTTGATGTCCTGAAGCAGAGAATTGCCAGTCCACCTACTGTCAGATACTATGACATCCATAAGCTATTTACTCTTTCATGTGATGCTTCGAAATTTGGTCTTGGTGCAGTCATTCTACAATAGGGTCAACCAGTTGTTTATACATCCAGAACTCTCACCCAAGCTGAAATGCAGTATGCTCAGATAGAAAAAGAGCTTTTGGCAATTGCGTTTCCATGTTCCAAGTTTCATGATTATGTGTATGGTAGACCTATCCAGATTGAAACAGATCACCAACCTCTAGTCACTATTTTGAGAAAGCCTATACATGCAGCTCCAGGCAGACTGCAAAGTATGATGTTGAGGTTGCAAAAGTATAATTTCAATCTTGTCTACAAGAAAGGTAAACTTCTTTATCTTGCTGATACATTATCCAGATCACCCAGAAGTACCACTGAACAGCACGAGAGTGAGCAATTTGATTTTGAAGTCATGGAGGTAAGAAGTTTTTCTTCCACATGTCTTGATGAGTTCAGAGATTATACAGCCACAGATACAGTTTTACAGAAACTCAGCCACTTCCTCAAAGCAGGATGGCCATCAAAGCAATCTAGTTTACCTCTGGAAGTGCAAACTTATTTTCCATACAGAGATGAGATTTTGTCAGACAATAGTATCATCATGAAAGGTCCTAAAGTTATTGTTCTAAAGTCTTTGCAACAAGAGTACATTGCATACAGAGATGAGATTTTGTCAGACAATAGTATCGTCATGAAAGGTCCTAAAGTTATTGTTCTAAAGTCTTTGCAACAAGAGTACATTACTATCTTACATCAAGGTCATCCAGGAGCAGACTCTGCCAAAACAAGGGTGAGAGGACTAGTAGTAAATGAGAGAGTACTTTCATCTTGTTCTGTTTGTAATAGTGCAAAGCCACATCAACAGAAAGAACCACACTTCAACTAAAACAGATTTCTGAACACCCTTGGTCAACAGTAGCCACCGACATTTTCAAGTGGAATGGTCAACATTACTTGGTGTTAGTAGACTCTTATTCTAATTGGCTTAAGATTGACCTACTTCCTAATCTAGCTTCTACTACTGTCATTTAATAAGATGAAGCATCATTTTGCAGTGCATGGATCTCCTCACAGAGTTATTTCTGATAATGGCATGCAGTTTACAAGCCAACAGTTCAAAAGATTTGCCGAAGAGTGGGACTTTACTCATGTCACGAGTAGCCTAGAGTATCCTCAGTCCAATGGTTTGTCAGAACATGCAGTTCAAAGTGCAAGGCAGTTACTAGAGAAGTCAAAATGAGACAGTAATGATGTTTTCCTAAATCTGTTGAATCTCAGAAACATTCCTCATGATAAACATCTTGGTTCACCTGCTTAGAGACTTCTGTCGAGACAAACCAGAAGCACATTGCCCATCAGTAGTCAACTGTTGGTTCCATGTGTCAAGAACAACAGGTCAGTGAAAACCAATCTGTTGAAGAAGCGTTTAATCCAGAAGTCATGTTATGATAAGATCAGCAAATCGCTCAATCCATTACGAGAGGGAGAAGTAGTAAGGATGCAAACGTCCAAAGGTTATGATCGGATTAGAGTCATGAAGAACATCTGTGCAGAGCTGAGATTATACATTGTGGAATCACAGGGAGCAGACTTCAGGTGGAATCAGAAGCATTTGATACTGGTGTCCGAGGTTATACAACAGCCTGTGAGAAAGACTCTTTATCTCAGAGTGAGTTATCCAGTATTCTATTTCCAGTGGAAGTTCCAGAGAGTAATCCCATTCATGTGATTACTCCCAAAGCTCCTGATATCAGTTGTTCACTGAAGACTGTCCCTGTTGCTAAGCCCTGTCTTAATTGTTATATAACGAGATCCGGTCGCATCTCCAGACCATGTTCCAGATGCACAGCAACTTGAACATAAACATTGTGTTTGTTTCTAAATGTCTGTATTGATGCACATTTATCTGCAATGTTATTTTGATAAAGGGCAATCTTTTTAAGAGGGAGGATGTAGATCAATGTGTGCATGTCTCTTTAAGAAGCTGTCCAAGGGCTGGTACAAGTGTATAAATACTGAGCACGTGCAAGCCTGACTGCCATTTTGTAGTAAGCTGTTGAGATGTAAGCATGTATGTGTGTAAGCTCTGTCAATCAGTTTGTTTATATTTACTGATGCTGCTTTCCATCCTGATGTGTTTCTATGTAATAAAGCATCTTAAACAAACTACCCCACCTGCTTGTCTTCAGTGTACCAGGAGATGAGCAACAATTAGTCAGCAATATTTTGCAGTTCTTTATTAATGGACTCGGTGGTATGTCATGTACCCACTCCTAGGTTGATAATTCAGTTACATCACCGAACCAGACCTGCAGGCACAGCTATTCCCTATTAGGTCCAGGTGTTTTAAATCGTGCAACAATTGTCTCCAATTCAGGAATAGCAGGGCCGGCCTTTGGTCAACTGGAGCCCTAGGCAAAAGGGCTCCAGAGTGCCCCTCCCCAAATCACACCACTCAGTGCCCCCATCCTAGTCTACCTACAGAATTCAGATTTCAGGAAAAGCACTCCTGCTAGAGTGGTGCCCTAGACAGTTGCCTAGTTGGCCTATGCCTAAGGGCAGCTATGATGAATGGGGTGGGGATTGGGTGCAGGAAGAGCATACAAAGATCGTTGCTGTAGAACAGTTTGTTTTTAGTGCCTCTACAGCCACAAAAGAAAAAGACCGAGTTTTTTTTCTTCCTAACAGCAGATACAACCAGCCAGCCATCCATTCATCCAACCAGCCACCTATCTATTCATCCAGCCAGCAATCCAGCCATCCATTCATTAATCCAGTCAGCAATACAGCCAGGCATTCATTAATCCAGCCAGCCATTCATTCATCCAGCCATTACTCCATCCATCCAGCCATTCATCTGTCCAGCTAGCCACTCCAGCCACTCCAGCAGCTGGCCAGCCAGCTAGCTAGGCACGCCAGCAGCCAGCCAGCTATCTAGCTAGCCACTCCAGCATCCAGCAAGCTAACTAGCCACTCAAGTAGCCAGCCAGCCGTCCAGCTAGCTAGCCAATCCAGCAGCCAGCCAGCCAGCTAGGTAGTTACTCCAGCAGTCAGCCAGCCAGCTAGCCAGTCACTCCAGCAGCCAGCCAGCCAGCTAGCCATTCCAGCAACCAGCCAGCTATTATATCCATAACAGCATCTCCTTTACTACTCCTGTGGTGATGTCATGGTAGAGGGTGTGGCCAGTGTCATATTGGCCACACCTCCATGTCCCACTTTAGCCCACATAAAAGGTGGCAACCCTAACACCCATTGCTACATTTCAGTTAGCTTTGGAGGATGTGTGTGTTACTGACTGCAGTTTTCCTGACAGCCAGCTGCTCCTATAAGTTTTTATACCCTCTTCCCAAACATACTCCAGCAGCTATAGCTTTAGATAATCTGTCTGATACTAAACACTTAATTAATTCTAATCCCAATGTTTCTGATAAGAATGGGAAGATTCTTGATAAGTGTGAGAAAAGTATGTGCTTCTGTAACTTTGATTTTCAGAATTTTGAATTGTCAGGCTCATATGTTGAAGGTTTGTCCTGACTAATTGTGAAAACATGAGGATGTTTTGTCTGCAGTTTCTTCTTGTGATGCAAAATTTACTTTAAATAATTTAATTTTCTCTATTGTTCAAGTCACTACTCATTGTATACAGCGTGTGTGTTTGACTCTGTCCCTACTTTTTCAAGGGTTATGGATACTGGTACTGTCTTGAAGAGGTTTGCGTGGTTGCATTCTAAGATTATTCCAGATAATGTTAAAAAAATTAGATTTTAAATTCTCCTATGGGTAGAGATTTAGTTTTTGGTCCCTTTACTGTAGAGGTAACCAAAAAGTGTGATGAAATGGGTAAGCTGATGTAGGAAATCTCTAAGATTTTTTCGCCTTCCTATTCCACATTTTCCAAGGAATCTTCTAACTCATTTAGTTTTGGTAAGATACAAAATAAACAGTCTCAACAAAAAACAAGTAATCAAACATTTAAGAAAAAAATGGCAAGGTGTTCCAAGATGAATTCTGGAAACTCCCAAAACCAAGGGCAGTCCATTAAGTCAGACTGACCATTTAACAGACTTTGTCCACCCCACCCCCTTCCCAACAGCCTTTTTTATTCCAGAAAGTCTGAATCTCCACTTTTCTATTTGGCAACAGTTTCAGATAAATGGGATGCTCATCATATTGATCACTGCTGTCTTAGCTGCATGGGTTATATCCTGCCAAGGATATAACAGCTGGACAGCTTCCAAAACGTCAGGGCACCGTCTAGATGCCCAAACTGTCAGGCAGCTCAATCTGAGGCTGACTAAAAGATAGTTTGGACACAAAGCCCTTCAGAGCTTTACTGCCAAGAAAGAGTACACTCCTCTGAGTCTTTCAAGGATCACTCGGCTTGTGCTTGCCTTTGCTGGGCAGATAAGTTCTCTTTGAGGAAACAACTTCTATTTTCTTCATATTATTGATGTTTTATTACTTTACTCTTCAGGAAAGTTATTTTACAGCTAGGAGTGTTGTGTTTTAATGGACTACATTGAGTCTGTAACATATGTTTAAATGGAATTCTGTTTTTCTTCAGTTTAAAAGTGGTGTAAAGTAACTGAAAGCAGTTTTTTCGGAGAAAGTATGTTTATTTTTCTTTTGTGTAGCTGGCATAATGTTTTAAAGTGCTTTTACTGGTTTATTTCTGTCAAAAAAGTAACTTTTGTGGATGGGTAATGTTTACCAGAATTTGCTGTTTGTCTTCCCTGGGAAAGAGATACCATTTTTGGCTTACCAGTGGAACAGACTACCAGTCCCATGGTTAGTCCTTTTTACACCCTCAAAAAGACAAAGTTAAGCAAACAGTCTTTGCTACCTAAGCAGGCTGGCGATTTGCCTCAGCCACAGGGAAGTGGCTCTGTTGTGCCATTTGTTGTACCTCGGATCACTCACTTTTTACTCCAGATCCTTCTGGTGTAACAACTAAAGCCACTATGGACTGGGGGTTAGCCAAGTCTCCTGCAGCTGTTGGGGTCCTCTCAGTGGGGAAGGGAGAGCTACTCTTGTCAGTCTTGGAGAGGGAACAGGGAATTTTTCCCTGTTATATCAGAATGCTGTGTCCATCCCTGAGGAAGAAGCTGCTGCAATTAGTAACACAGTTGGCCCCTTTTTCCTGTCAAAAAGAAACAGAAAACCAAGCATTTATCTACTACTACTATTCCTCAAATTTCTTTGTATAGCAGTAATTTACTGGGTCTGGCTCAGGGTTTAATTTACGCTAGTGGTCCTTCTTGTAAAGTAGTTTCTAGTAAAAGAAAGAGGGATTACTGTTTTCCTGAAGAGATTCAAGATTCTGAATCTGAACAGGATGATACACAGAGTTTTTTCCTCGGATTTCTGACTCAGACTCAGAGAAGAACTAAGTTTCTGATTCTCCTTGTGGGGTTTCCATATCTCTCAACTGTTTAGTGCAAAATGTCTGGACAAAGACTAAAATAATGGGGGGACAAAGCCCCCAAAATAGGGACATATATTAAATATTGTTCTTAAAAACTTAGGAAGTAGCTAGAATACTAGGATTTGTGTTAGCATGCATTTTCTGAAGGAAATGAAATATGAAACTCAAATGTATGTCATTATTTATTAACTTAAATCTTCATTGATTTTCCTGAAAACCACAAATTTTACAAGGAACAGCCCAAAAATATGAGGCAAAAATTTGGACAGTTGATAGGTATGGGGGGTTTTCTTTGCCAATGTGATTTGTTACAGAATGATTTTCGAGAACCTACACCCATTCTTCCTGTTCTGTCTGCAGGAGAGGATGTATGTATTACTGCCTACAATTTTCCTGATAGTTAGCCAGCTGCACCCAAAAAGGCAGATAGGATGTATAAAGTACCTCATTCTTTTAAATTTGTGTACACTATTCTCAAACCTGACCCAGCAGCTATAGCTTTAGTTGAACCCACTGCTGCTAAACACTTAAGTTAATTCCAATCCTACTCTTTCTGATAAGGATGGGACAATTATTGATAAGTATGGGCAAAAGTGTATACTTCTGCAACTTTTATTTTTAGAATTTTGAGCAGTCAGGCTCATATGTTAAATTTGTTCTGACAAATTGTGAAACTATGAGGAATGTTTTATCTGCAGTTTCTTCTTGTGAGAGAAAAATCTGCTGTAAATACCTTAGTTTCTTCTATTGCACAGGTCACAATAGTCATTGTTTGCAGCGTGTTTCTGACTCTGCTGATACTTATTCCAGGGCTATGGCCATTGGTACTGTTATAGGAGATTTTCCTGGCTGCATTCTCAGAACCTTCCAGATAACGTTAAAAATGAAATTTAAAATTTTCCCTTGTATATATATTTCATGTTTGGCCCCTCTGCTGTACAGATGATTAGAAACTGTGACGAAAGGAGCACGCAGATCCAGGAAATCTGTAAGATGTTTCAGTCCTCCTTTTCCAAATTGTCCAATGAATTTTCTATCTCCTCATCCAGTTTGGCAAAAAAACAATAAACAGTCTCAGCAAAATTCAGGTAAGCAGCCATTTACGAAGAAATGGCAAGGGGGTTCCAAAAGGAATTCTCAAACTTCCCAAAACCAAGGACAGTCCAAAAAGTCTGAATCACTATTTAAGAGACCTTGTGGCCCCCGCCCACCCTGACCCCTTTTTCTTCCAGAAGATCTAAATCTCCCATTTTTCTTTCTTTGAGATTAAATGAGACAAATGGGTCCTAAAAATCATTCATCAAGGTTACGGATGGTGGTGGGAAGAACTACCTCCTTACTGGGGGGGGGGGGGGGGGCGGGATTCCTCATCCTTCAGATCAGACATTTTTGTTTCCACCTGTTTTTCATCACATGCTGTCTGAGGGAGTGATAGAACCCTCCTTTCCATGTGGGGAAGGGTTTTTATTCAAGGATGCTCCTAGTGCCAAAGAATGTGTATGCTTGGAGACCAGTTCTGGATCTTTCTTTCCTAAGCCTGTTTCTGATAGAGCCCAAATTCAGAATGATGTCACCTCACAACCTGTTACCTCATCTTCCTCTTTCAAATTTCCTGGTAACACTAGACTTAGAAAATGGTTATCATCACATTCCTATTCAATGAGCTTCAGATGTTTCCTCAGATTTTGTGTGTCTAGATCATGTTATCAGTTCTCTGCCTTTCCCTACGGACTATCCACTGCACCAAGAGTGTTCACAAAGTGTCTAGCATCTAGCTCCAGTTATAGCTCACTGCAGGCTATGGGATATTCACATTTTTTCCATAGTTAGACAACTTGCTTATCTCTCTTGAGATACAAGAACAAGAGTGCTTAATTCACCTCACATTAATCATCTTCAATCGGCTGCCTTGACGATAGGGTCTTAATTCCTTTCAGGCACCTGTTTACTGAGGACATGCAGCAGGTACTAATGGAGGCAAGAAAGTCTGCCACTAGAAAGTCATATATTAGCAAGTGAAAATGGTTTTCTAGTCGCTGCCTGCAGTATAACCAGCAGTCAGCACTAGGTGTTCTACAATATTTGTGTGAGTATTCCTCTTTCAGGGTTCATTTACTGGCCATTTCAGCGTGTCTGCCCATGGAACCTCCTGCTTCAATGCAGTCTCATGTCTAATGTTCTTGAAAAGAGTTTTGCATAAGAGGCTTCCAAGAAAACTGGTGACCCCTCCTTGGGTTATTAATTTTGTGTTAGAGAAGCTTTCACTTGCTCCATTTGAACCAGACAATCTGACTGACTTGAAGCTGTTAATGTGAAAAACAGTTTTACTGATTGCACTGACCTCTACAAGAAGAATATCTGAGTTGCAAATGCTTATGGGTAGTAATCCCAACCCTATGTCAAGGTTTCTTTGAGAACTAATCCTTCTTTTATGCATAAAGTGGTGTCCAAGTTTACTTTAAGCCAAACTATCCATCTCTCAGTTTTCTTTTCTGAGCCTAAAAATGGGGGAGAAATGATACTCCATATCTTGGATGTACACAGTCAACTGAGGTACTATCTTGACAGAACTAAATCTTTCTGATCTTTGGATCATTTGTTTATTTCTTGTGAAGGTAAGAAGAAGTGACCTTTGTCAAAAACAAACTGTTTCTAAACAGTTGTCTAAGGCTGTTACCTTTTGTTATTCCCACAATAACAAAACTGTTCCAGGCAGGGTCAAGCCTTGGCTTCATCTATGGCTTTTTAGAAAGGGCTGGATTCTAGAGGTATTCTAGAAGCTGCTTTTTGATCCTCTGTACATAAGTTTACAAAGCACTATAATCATGATTCATTCTCTAGTCCAGATCAAGCTTTGTAGGGCTATTCTCCAGGGGCTCCTGAACTTTTCTCCTTCCACCTCCCAAATGCTGCTAGCTAAGGTAACATATCCATATAGCTAACGTTATATTAAGTGCTTTTGCAGATGGATTTTGGTACCTTGTACCCAACATAGGAGCTCTGTACTTGTGCTACATATATACTTACAGAAAGATTACTGCATGTTGGGGAGAAAACAAATCCTTGTGATCACAGATAAGCACATCACCCACCAATATGTTACTTTTAAGCCTGTCTCCAAATGTGGATCCACACTAAATTCTAACCGTTTGCAGTTCTTAGACCTCAGAGGAGCTTAACATCACTTACACCTTGAAAAGAAAGCAAGATATTTTAATTTCTGATGGTCTCAAACTTTCTTAAGATTATCTTAAAATAATATGCTAAAAGTAGTGATTCTTCTGGAGAATTATTTCAAATAAGTTATCTAAAAAATGTGTGAAATGCCATGCCTGTGTGAAATTGTCATAGATCAGGTAAACAGATACTACAGAATTATTTTGTGCCATAAAAAGTAAACATTCAAATGTATTTATTTATTTATTTGCTGTTTTTTTACATTTTAAAAAGTTTGCAATCAGGACAGATTGTTTACTTCTTAAGATACAGTTTTATTTTGTGTTATATTTGTTTCTTCTGCAGGAGCTAAAGGGAAAGATCTTGATAAAAGGCAAGAAAATCTCAGGGTCTCCCCTGCAGCAGGACAGCTTCAATTTTGACGATGATCAAGGAAATGAAGATAAGGAGTGTGATTCACCCCAAAAACCAGTAAGATAATAACATCTTACCCAGTTTAACGAATCCGTTAGACGCAGTAACATGAAGCATGCTGAAAAGTAGTTAATAAATAATGACCAACAGTTACTCTTAGATGCTATGGCCTCACTATTGTTATGTTAGACAGTGAGGCTAGGAGGTTAGGAGCGACAGACAAAATAGGAAGCAAAATCTGCTGTGAGAAATGAGAGGGAAAGCCATCAGCCGTAATTTCAATGACTCCTATGTTGTCAGATTACAAACTGATATGATAAGGTAGTTCTTTATTTACTTTGGTGTAATGGTAGCACAGACTTGTTGCTTTGATATTAATGGGCACATCGTCATTGTTCACTGACATGCTAGCACACCTGGGTATGCTTCTTTAAACGGGCAATAAAGGTAGTAACGCAAATGCATAACGGTAATCAACACTGTTTGCGAGTTTGCACAGCGCTGGCTCTGTCCATAAAAGTCATTTATGGTAATGCACGATGGCTGTCATTAAACTTAAGCAAAGGAACAAATAATGAGACGTAAATGAGAAAGTATGTAAAACCGCATATGCTAATAAGTTCTTCTCCTGCCTGTCTGTGAGTCATGTTTATAGTTTGATGTGTTTCCGTGCAGTGTGCCAATTTGTTATAACAGGCAGGATCTTGCCTTTTCTATCTACTTTGCAATCAAACTGGATGCTTTCACTTGCTGTTTCCCAGTGTGAGCTGCTTTCCTTAGCTGAGCCAAAATGACAGGTGCCCAGCAGACTTCACCAACCAAGAAGGCAAAGATATAGGCAGGGAATTATTCATCATAGTTTTAATAATCAGGAAATCATTAACAGGATGTTTACTGTCAGTTGCACTCTGCACAACAAGGTCATCCACCTGTCTAGTGGTGTAGTGACCCATGCTGTCACTGCAGCTCCCAGTTCCAGTCCTGCTTTGACTAATGATGTTAGCTGGACCCCATATGCCAGGCTCGTGAATGTCATATGGCTGCACAGGTAAAGAGGCAGCATCTAATCCAGAACTATAGACCATGACATTCAGATTAGTGTTTCTTTCTTGTAAAAAAAACAAAGTATAAGTGACGCATGCAGTGGTATGTGCGATCTGTGCTGTGTGTTACATGGTCTACTGTCACTGTTCATCAGATATTCCTTCTTACTTTTAATTATTTTATTTTTTCCAGAACAGGTACTTATATTACTGCTTATAAAGTACATGCCTGAATACTAACCGACACCTGTTCTGTGATGTCATAAGGCATCACATAAGGAATAATTAAATTTTTAACTGTTTTGCACAAGAAATTTTGCTTAAGGGGTGTATTTAAGTATGCAAGTACTGGATCTCCTGAAATGTTGCATTTAATATATAAAAGTGCTTTTTTCAGTATTTGGCTGATCTGAATTTGCCAAAATATATGTATTTCAATCTCCAAATTGACATATAACATGAGTTCATATTTTTCACTTCAGTGGAAAATGTGTCACATGCTGTTTTTATTATGCAGTGTTTTCTCATTTTCAACTGTTACATACAAGAAATTATTTCTCTTAATGTACTTGCCCATTAGATCGTTTAATGTTCTCATATACAACAAGCTGTGTCTTCAGAAATAGTAATAATCACTTGTGTAGCGCTGAGAGTGAATGGGGCAATATACCCATCAACCTCTTAGTGCAAGAAATCTAGACAGAGACTGAAAAAATGGGGGTACAAAGGTCCAAAGATAATGATAGATTTTAAATATTGCTCTTATAAACTTAGACAGTTGTTAGAGTTACATGGTTTGTGTTAGCATACATTTTCTGAAGGATTTGAATTATGAAACTCAAACGTATGTCTTTATTTAGTGACTTAAATGGGGAGCCCAAACCATGGAATTAGCTGATTTTAAAATTTTAATTGCATATGTAATGAGCATTAAATTTAAGTCATATGACTACCTTATGTTGTTTTTTTTTCTTTCTCACTGTTAATATCTATCAGATTTTAAGTCTTCAGTTTGCTATGCTACCTGTATATAAGACTAAGTATTGTAATTGCACTCTCGTTGTATACAATGTCACTACCTGCTGCTACTACTGTAAGAACTGTCGTTTAGAAGCACTGTTATACAAGATTATTGGTCTTGTCTCCCACTTGACCAATTTATTCTGTTCTAGTCTTTTTGCCATTATGAATGTCTGTTACTATTTATTTCTTTATTGTATTATACAATTTTCTTTCTACTAACAAAATAGTTTACTAACAATGGAGCTTTTCTCCCCGGGCCTCTGCTGAAAAAGGGTTTTATGCCCAGTTGGACTATCCCAGTAAACAAATGTAACATAAATAAATAAATCCTCAGATCATCCCGATGATTTGCCAGAAAGTCACACATTTTATGATGAATATTCCAAAACCATGAGGCAAAAATCTGGACATTCTGTGAAAATCTGGACAGTTCAGAGGTATTAGTGCTAGTGTGGATGGCAAGATGCTCATGTAATCATTTGTTGTTGTTGTTAAGTATTATTTCTCTTAATAGTGTGTAATATTTGCTTTAAGTTCTGGGTAATTGTCAGCTGTAACATTGCTGAATTGAAACCTTTAATAATGAATGGGCCAGTAATGCTATAAATCAATACCATCTGAATGTTATGACCTACACCTTTTCTTCCAGATTCTTCCTTTTACTGTAAGCACCACCATTAGTGAAATGAAATGCAAGCAGATGCAAATTGTCTTAATACTGGGTACATTCTGCACAATGCTGGCTGACAAGCATGAAATCAATGCTGTAAGAGAGAAATCAGTATTCGTACTAAAAATGTGATAATTGATTGGAGTTGAAGGACATTGGTGCAAAGACAATAATGCCAACTCCATCTAACTGCTGTAAGGAATTGTAAGATCAGGACTGAAGTGCTGGAACTTTGTGGGTGATATAGTAATGGCACAAGCCCCCTTTTTTCCTCAGCTTATAGTTGAAGGGTACCAGATGATTGAGGGTACTCAAGTTCACTACAGCTCGGCTGCTAACGGCTGTGTACTGTTCTTTTTGCATGTAGGTACAGAGGTCATGTTGCAGATTCTTTAAGTAAAGGCACAATGCACTGCAACCCCAGTGGCTATCTATTTATCAATGTTTTACTCTGAATGCTTACTTGACAAATACACAAGAGCCATACAACACACAAGTGGAACCACTGAGAATCAAACCCATTTTTTCAAAAATTATAAACACAAGTGTTTGCCACTTTGGACATTTTGTTTGAAGATAAATATATTGTTCTGATTCATGAAGTCCGAATCCATGCTAAACTTTTCAGTTCATTACTCAATATAAATGTTTCACTAAAGTCATGTGAGGTGCAAACACCTAATTCAATAAACTGTAAGAGTTGTGAAACTCCTCCACCCAAGTTTTAAACATGAAAATGTTAGGAAAAAAACAACTTTGTCTACTATAAAGGTAATCATAAAGTTTGCATATAAATTACTGTGATTTGCAGAGTAATGTACTGCCAAAACCGTGTTATTACCAGCAGTGGTTCAATATCTGAAAGACATTAAAAATATTGTGATAATGATGTTTGTACTTGCACTACAATTTGCGGGTCAATTTCTATAATGACACAAGAAGACAGGCACAGTCTATTCCCCAAAATAGTTGGCGGTACTGGCAGTGTCCATCGTGTAGTGCTGGTCACTGTGTTTTCCATCACTTTGTACTCAGTGAAATTGGTAGCAAAAGATCTGCCATTTTAGGTAATCAATTTTCACTTTTTTCTGTCTGCTGTCATGAATTTTGTAGCTGATGTGGGTCATAGGGTTATGTGCTGCTTGAGTGCAAGTGATTAAAAACATTCTCTTTTGTCTATAATCAGGGACAAAGTCAAAAGTATTTGGGAGACTCAGGGTCACTTTTAAAAAAACGACACTATTCACTTTGACAGTTGATTGAATAAAATATTAATATGTATTTTCTGATTAAGAAGTATGTAAATACAATGTGTGTTGTTATTTAATAACATACATAAACACTGTTCTGTCACAAGATCACATAGTTTTATGAAGATAGAGCAAAATGTGTAGGCAAAATCAATGAAGTCCCTGAAAATCAAGGAAAAATGACAGATAAAACTAGACATTTTGTCTTTTAACAGACTTCAATAAGCAAAAATGATAAGATAACTAAACTGTATCAGGGCAGTATTTTAGTTCAGTATAAATTTAATTTCTTTGTTCACAGTCTTCAGTGAGGGGAGATTCGGTACTCCGTCAGAAATGATAGGCCCACTGGACAATTTCTACAATATACTGCCATTAATAGTGAAAAACAGCAAAGTATAAAATGTGCTTTTACTCCTGGTAATTGTTTTTGAGAGGCTAATAATATTCTGAGATCACTGGACTTTGGAGAAAGTGAAATAATCAGAGATGCCGCAGCCTCTGATTTATGTATCGCCCCTTCATTCACCCCAGTAGTTCCGTACTTCCAGGTATCACAGTTACAGTCCTTTCAGTTTCCACAGGCACCTAAAGTCAGTTAATTAGCTGCAGACAGTGCAGTGTTTGCCTATTAAATCTGGTGAACTTCTTAGAAAGGGTCACTGAGGCAAGGGATGAAATCAAGACTGTTCCCACAGCTTACCTCAGCCTGGCCAAGGTGTGTAAGGCGATATTATAATTATTAAATACAGCACCTTCAGTCATCAACATTCTTTTGATATACATAAACTTAATTTAGATCTGCTATGTGTGGATGGTCATGTTACATTTTTCCCTAATTAAAAACTGAGTTAAAGTAATATAAAAGATTATGGCTTTAGTTTTAGTAACTAAAAAAAAAGATTCCTAAAAATCACAACTATCTTTGTTGAAGCCAGCTTACAGGATTGCAATACAGGGGTGGAACACTGACCACAGCCCCAGTGACATGACCTTAACTAATAGTATGAACACTGCAGGAAGCGGCTGGGGAGGGATGAGCGCACGATGCAGAAGGGCAGTGGTTAGGTCCTGCTGATTAGTTTCTACATAAAGAAAGCCAGTAGCAATGCATGAGCCATGGAACGGATCTAGTGGCTACAACAACAGTCTGTTAAGCAGTTCTGTGCAGTGTAGCTGAGACTGCTGTACCAAGGCACTTTCTGAGATGACTACCACTGTGGGAAGGAAGCAGGCTGCAAGTGAAATCCCAAGTGAGAGTGAGGTTAATGTTGCACTGGGGCTACTCTGAAGTTACACCTCCAAACTCAGGAAATGTCCCTCCTCTTTGGGCAGCTTATATCTGGGAGATATGGGGGGGCTCAGCAGGCTGTCTGTCCAACTGAAGTTCAGCATATTGCTGGAAGAAAAACCTAAATAGATAAATATTAAACATTTGCTGTTGTTTGCATTCTCTGTTAAATAATCAGGTCATAGAGTTACTATCTGTAAATCATTAGTGCTATGAAGATGTAATTGTATAGCTTTGCAGTTGTATTCTCTCCATATTTAAATAGTTTCAGTGAGATTTATAGTTTTTGTTTTCTTTCCTTCTTTATAGCTCACCAGCCCACTCATTTACTGTGCTCATTCAGGAAAGGTGGGACCACATTAATTTTCCACATTCCTAGAATGATGTGTGTGTCATAATCTAAGGATGGAAACAGTTGTCCAAGCTGAAACGTTCTTATTATCATGTGCAGTACAAACTAATTAAAAAATGTCTGCACTGAAGTAACTAGGTGTGTATAACTGTGGAGTGACAACACCTCTTAAAGATGGAAACAAGCAAGAATTGTGCTTTATTCATATGCTGTGCTGAAATCCTATGTTGTACATTTGGCATCAGCTCTGAAACATTCATAACCTAAAAACAATAGAATCAATCCACTGTTACAGCTACACACACACACACACACACACACACATATACACACACACACACACACAAACAAATGCACACACTAAACATAGCATGCAGACATACACGACACATATACACAAAGATGTGCACATAACAAGTAACACAC
This sequence comes from Protopterus annectens, assembly GCF_019279795.1. NCBI lineage: Eukaryota > Metazoa > Chordata > Ceratodontiformes > Protopteridae > Protopterus > Protopterus annectens. Next base: position 1,137,944,462 of record NC_056747.1, read on the forward strand.
ACACAACTCATACACATGTGCACATACAACACAGATACACATACACACACATACACAAAACACACACACACAAAAACACATACACACACAGACAAATGCGCACACTAAACATAGCATGCACACACACATGATATATGCACTCAGATGTGCACATAACATCTAACACACACAAATCATATACACACGTGCACATAACAGATAACACAGATACACACACATTCACACATCCCCCCCTTTATTGTAGTTACTAGTAACAGGGTAAAGGTTGCTGGAAATGTCTACTTGTTTCCAGAGGTGTTTGCTAAATGTTTTGGTCTGGTTGTTTATATGCACACAGTACAGAGGTGAGGCTTGTAGGAATTAAACATGTACTACATGTCAGTTTAGCACAGACAGATCAGGCACTGAATTAGGAATACGTTTCCTCCTGTAATCCTTGGTTTGATTCCCAAACTGTCTTCTTGTATACTGTGTGAGTCTGATCAAGTCAGTTAATGTTTTGTCTTGTTAACAAATTAATAAAATAAAAACAAATAAGGTGTATTTCATTTTAGTTCATTGCAATTGGCCAGCTAAGTTATACAGTTAATTGCATTTTGCTTTAGACACTGGAAGTGTAGCAGCAGAAACTAAGCCTAGTCATTGCAGGATTAAGTATCTCATAAATGTCTGCACTTCCCTGGGAAGAAGAGTTGAGAGACATGCTGAATGACTCAGAGGCATGGACGGGATCTTTATTGTGTTTTTATTTTAGCAGGTATCTGAATCAAGACATTTCTGTCAGCTCCATAACTCATATTTTTATTTGCAGGGTGAACTATTTAGCAGAATTAGCAGTGCTGAAATAGGGTGACCACGGTGGTGCAGCAGTTAGCGTTGCTGCCTCATAGCAAGAGGTTCTCTGGTTTGATCCTCAGCTGGGGTGCCTTCTGTGCAGTGACTGCATGTCCTCCCTGTGGTCGTGTGGGTTTCCTCCAGGTGCTCCAGTTTCCTCCCACATCCCAAAGACATGCTGTAGGTGGATTGGATGCTCTAAGTGTGAGTGTGTGTGTGTGCCGTCCGTGGAAGTTTGGGCACTGGACTGGCAACTTGACACAGTACAAATGTCACTGCCAATCATGAGCAAACACCAGACTGGCAACTCGATAAAGTAAAACTGTCACTGCCAATCATGAGCGGACAGGTGATCTGCTGTAGCAACCCCTAACCATGAAAAGCCAGAAGAAGAAGCAGTGCTGAAATAGTTTGCTGTCCAAATACATGCATGTGTGAAGTCTGCATTATTTTAAGTGGTGCCCAAGCTGGTGTACAACTCCAAAAATCCTAGGGACACCTCTGCTCAAAGTTGATTCACATAGGCAGTGGGTAAACATGAAACAATGCCAGCATTTGATAAGGGGGAACAGACATTAATCCTTTGTGGTATTATAATTTCAGAAGCCTCACTTTTAGAAAAAAGAAGATGATAAGCCCCTTGTTTCTAAGATCCTATAAACTTTTGTCCTTCATCACTACCATAATTACCTTCCTAGTCAGTCTCTGCTCAGGAGAATTCATGCCTAAAGCTAAGGCACACCCTGTCATATCCCTGGATCTATTAAGGTTCAAGGTTAAATTACCTGTTCCACTGGGAAGTGGTACTGGTCTGGCAGAAGCCAATGTGTAACCACTTGAATGGAATTATATGAATAGAAAAAGGCAACCAGGAGTCTGGTGAGTAGAATGCTGAGAAATGAATGCAAAAAACTATTGTAGTAACATTTTAATCACGCTGTGTTACTTTTCAGATATTATATCATAATAATAATGTGTTAATGGTGCAACAGGCAGTACACTTGCCTTTGGTCTTACAAAATCAGAAAGCTGTGATTTCTAGTCCCACTCTTAAGTGTTTACATTAGTGACACTGCAGTGCAGCCTAATAGGGGTACTAGACTTCTGAGTGTGTCATCCTTCATATAAGATGTTAAACCAAGGCCCTATCTGTATGAGTTGGTTGTAGCCCAGGTAGATGTAAAAGATTCTACAGCACCTGTCTAAAACAGTAGGGGCATTATTTTATTTAAACATTTTATTTATTTATGTATTTACTTAACATTTGTTGACCAGGAAAGTCCGACTAGGACAGAGCCTATTTTCAGTAGAGGCCCGGGAAGAAACACTCCAGATACATATCTTTGTCTTATGTTTATGGTTAGATAGCTATGTGTTTTTTCATGATTTTAGTTCTTGTGACAGACCTGATGAAGGCTTTATTGCATTAGTTAGTTGAAAGTGATTTTAGTTAACAGTCTTTTTATGTATATCTTTTTAAGTATATGTTACGCTTTTCTTAATACCTGATCTTAGAATGTGGGTTGCAAATAGACAGGTAGTGTTTTCCTTAACTAGGATTTAATTCTAATCACAGTGGTGCAGCGGTTAGCATTGCCACCTCAAAGCAAGAGGTTCTCCAGTTCGATTCTCTGCTGGGGGTGCCTTCTGTGCAGAGTCTGCATGGCCTCCCTGTGGTCGTGTGGGTTTCCTCCAGGTGCTCTGGTTTCCTCCCACATCCCAAAGACATGCAGTAGGTGGATTGGACACTCTAAATTGGCCTTAGGTGTGAGTGTGTGCATGTGTGTGCCTTCTGTGGAAGGTTGGGTGCCGGGCTAGCAACTCGATACCGTAAACCTCCACTGCCAGTCATGAACAGACAGTGAACCGCTGTGGCGACCCCTAACCGGGAAAAGAAGACGAAGTAGTAGTGTGTGTGGACTGGGTACTTGCTGTTCTAAATGCACTTTTATGGCCCTGTTTATATTGTTTGCCATGAATAGGCTTGGTTTAAAATTAAACAATATGTACATTTTCCACACCTACTTCTAAGTATATAAAAGCTGATAAGTTTGCATTGTTACAATATTTCTGACTTTTTGTTACTGAAGATCACTTGTCTGTGAAGAATAAATGCATGTTGCTTTGGAACACTACCTGGGTTTCATGAGTTTGGGAAGTTATTCTGACTGAGCTCATCAACGAAGTTTTAAAACCACTAGTTTTTCTGTTTTTTATTTTTCCCTCAACACTCATGGTGGTGAGGTTGGACCTAGACAGATTCCTGTGCTTGTTAATTTTTATTATATAATAATTCCTTACACCTCTTATTCCAAACTATCCAAGTAACACTAACAATTTGTCTACCTTATTTACACCACTTTTATTTATTTTTTATTTTTATTTTATTTTACATTTGTTTACCGGGCTAGTCTAACTGGATATATTTCCATTTTCAGTAGAGGACCGGTGAGAAAAGCTCCAAAAATAGTATAAAGAATTTAAACAACAATACTATCACAAAGTAACAGAAAGATTTAACAAAAATACCAAGATACAGTATTAAAGAGCAGAGATTAAATTAAATAAAAAACTAAATAACTAAATAAAAAAATGTACATACTGGTTCAAACAAGTCTTTTTACAGTATCACACATGAGGTAGTTTATAATACAGAAAGGAAAGCATTTGTACAGAGGGATAATATAATTTTAGTAGTTACAGTTACTGCTTTGGGGAGATAAGCAATGTAGTTTTAGTGCGACGTGGGGAAAAAATGGAGAAAGAAGAAGTGGCGTCAGAAGTTAGTCAGGGTTGCTACAGGGGCATAACCAGTGTGTTTTGAGGTGTCTTTTAAGCTTTTGTTTAAATAGTCTAAAAGAAGGAAGTAGAGTTAATTCACTTGGTAATAAGTTCCAGTTTTTCCAGCAGTGTGGCAGAACAGAGAATCACCTGCCAAGTTGTTGGTCTTACTTATGTTAGCTAGAAGTTTACTGGAGGAGCGTAGGGAATTAAGATTTTTATAGGGGATGAGATTAGTGAGTATGGGAGTGTTGTTAGGTTGGCAAAATATCTTGTGGGCAATAGTCAGTTGGGAAAATATAAGATTGTTTTGTAGTTCCAGCCAGCCTATCTGCTGTACATTTTGACAGTGGTGAGTTCTAAAGGGATTACCAGTTGCAAATCTGGCGATGCTATAGTAGGAGTTAGCTAGTTTGAGAAGGTTATTTTTTTTTAGGTTAGTGTATACGGGTGAGGCATAAAGAAGAGTTGAGATTAAATGAGAGTGGACAATTGTAGTTCTAGCAGTTGGAGTTAAGAAGGGTTTAATTTTATATAATGAGCCTATTCTTCTGTTTACTTTTTTAATAATGTTGTTGATATGGTTATCAAAATTAAGGTTATTGTCAATTGTAATTCCTAACAGTTTCATAGTAGAGTCAGGAGATATAAGGGTTCCATTATTGGATTTGACAGAGAAATCTATCGGGGTGGACTTACTGGTAGGAGTAAAGAGTAGGAGCTTAGTTTTTTTGGCATTCAAAAGAAGGCAATTTTTCAAGAACCATTTCTCAACTGTGTTGAATACCTTCTGAGTTAGAGATTGTAGTTCTGATGGGGAGTTAGCTGAACATATGATTGTAGAATCGTCTGCATATTGAATGCAGGTGGCTTGAGGAATTGCTATATAAAGGTCATTGATGAAAAGTGAGAAAAGAAGAGGTCTTAGAATGGAGCCCTGGGGGACTCCAAGGTTGACTGGCAAGTGGGATGATAGAGTATTCTCCCAGAGAACTGCCTGTTGCCTACTGCTTAGGTAGGACTTGAACCATTGAACCGCCAGAGTGTCAAGAGAAAGGGATTCTAGAGTATTTATAAGAAGGGGGTGGTTTACTATATCAAAAGCTTTTGGGAGATCAATAAAGTGTGCAGATGAGAGGATGTTATTATTTCGTTTTTTATTGATGGACTCAGTGAATGATAAGAGAGCAGTAGTGGTACTGTGAAATAGTCTAAAACCATGTTGGCAGTTAGCTAGTATGTTGTTTTGAGTTAAATGGTATAGTAGCTGTTAGTGAATGCAGTTTTCCATAACTTTTGCTAAGGGTGATAAAAGAGCTATTGGTCTATAATTAGAATAGTCATTTGATTTACCCCTTTGTGTAGGGGGACGGTGTGGGAGATTTTCCAAATGTCTATGATGATTCCCTCATTAATATTTCTGTTTATAAGGATGGATATAGGATAGGCAACTGCTTTGGCTGCTTTTTGCAGGTATTCAGATGGTAACTGATCAGTACAGGGAGTACAAGGCTTAAGTTTTTGGATGATGTTATAGATTAGAGTGGTAGAGATGGGTTGTAAGTGGAATGTTGGGAAGGTACCAGATGTAGTGGTAGGGAGACTTGAGTTGTCAGGGGCTAGTTGACTGGCTACAGATTGTATGGTCTCTGTGAAGAAGGTATTGAAGGCATTGGCAGTTTGATGGGGGGTATTGTGTTCAGTCCCTAGAGGGGTTGGTATACTTGAGTGCCCTGGGTGAAGGAGTCTATTAATATTTGACCAGAACTTCTGTGGGTTGTTTTGATAGGATTGCTGTAATTTACAATAGTATTTTTTTTTGTTTGTGAGTATTGCTTTTTTTGTAATATTTCTCAATTGTCTAAACGTTAATTGCTTGGAAGTAGTTTTGGTGGCTCTCCACTTAGCCCAAGATTTGTTCCTAAGTAAAATTTTTTGTCGAGTTTCATTAGATAGCCAGGGGGCAGGTTTGGACTTCATTCTAATAGACCGTTTAGGAGCGTGAATATCAAGGATAGCTAGGAATTTGGAGTTGAAATATTTAACAGCCTCTTCGAGTGGGAGAATTTTTAGTGGTTTCCAGTTGCAGGCATTAAGCTCATTTTGGAATAGTACTGGGTTAAAGTGTTTGTTGGTCCTTATGATCCTATATACGGGAGGGTTAGAAATATCTTTCCTTTGTCTTATAATATAAGTCAAAGTGTGATCACTTACATCATCAGGCAGGGTTCCTACTTTATAAGATTGTTGTTGTTTATTGATAAGAATCCAGTCTAAGGTGCTCTCTTTATGGTTTGGTTTGTTAATTCTGGTTGTGGAGGTGATTGTTTGATCAAGAGCAGACAAAGGAAGAGAGTGCAGAGACAATCTATAAGCAGCAGACTCCTGAGGAGCTCCTGGAGGTAACAGGTGAGTGGGGAGTGATAGTTCAGCTGTTTGCTTAGTAAGGGATACTAATGTAGAGGAGAAAACTACATATAGGAGGAAAACTAAGGAGCAGTCTGTGATAGCGAGAGAAAAGAAAAGTAGTCTAGAATTTAAAACAGGAAAGTAGGGGGTAGGGGATACTACACAAGCCTAGGTTAGTGTCCCACCTAGTGGGCAAAAAGTACAGTGCAGCTGAAGGCTAAAAAATAGAAAAGAGATAGCTAGAACAGATGGCTCCGGTACTAGTTACAGAGGGGAAACAAGTAGTTACTTATGAGATAGCAAGGGAAAATGACTGCTGGGTGCCTGGCTCAGTAGTGTGCATTGCATACAACACTAGGTATTAAAAACGGTACAGCTTAGCAGTTGACCTAGCGTAAAACATACTTTCTTCTATCCTTTGAAAACTGGTAATTGAAATAAAATGGCAGCTTTCTTTTGGGGTGAAGATGGGATGGCAGCGACTAGTTGTAGGGTGTCCTTATTGATCCAGATCTTAGTACAGGACTGGAGGTTGAAAGTTTCTTCTATCCTTTGGGAACTGGTAATTGAAATAAAATGGCAGGTTTCTTTTGGGGTGAAGATGGGATGGCAACAGCTAGTTGTAGGGTGTCCTTATTGATCCAGATCTTAGTACAGGACTGGAGGTTGAAAGTTTCTTCTATCCTTTGGGAACTGGTAATTGAAATAAAATGGCAGGTTTCTTTTGGGGTAAAGATGGGATGGCAGAGACTAGCTGTAGGGTGTCCTTATTGATCCAAATCTTAGTACAGGACTGGAGGTTGAAAGAAAGTAGAAAAAGCCCCTCCGAGACCAGGGACACACAGCAGCCAGGGCAAGTGCAGGATGAATAAAAAAGCATTATATCCATATACACCCGTATTCAAATTAACTTCATTGACTATTTCTTCTTTAAATTCATCACAACAAACCCCATAATCTGATGTTTTCCTTTTCATTCTTCCCCATTGATGGGTTACAGATCTAACCCTTGGATCCAAATTGGACACATTTCTAAGACTTGGATCCTAGTGTTAAGCTCCTCTCTCTACCCATAATGCACTACACCATCCCCAGCTCCTCAGATCTTGTTTGCCACCTAACAGCTAAGATGCAGATACCTGGTCTTGAGTGTCAGAAAAAATATTTGTTCCTTATTTTGGCAAATCAATATACTTAAAATGCCTAGCTATAGCCTTGTAGTTAGTTTTCAGTGCTGTGGGTTTCTTTTCTCATTCCTCCCTCTCTTTTAGAATATTTGTGATAGTTTTTCGCTGGTGTTAAGGTGTTTGCTTCTGTATGATTTATCTCTGAAGTACCATTCCCTTCTACAATACCATTTACTGAAAAAAAAAGCTGTTTTTTAGTTAAATAAGGGTGTTTACCGCTCTAACATTTGTTCAGATTGTGGCTTTTTTTTCTGATAATTGCTCTGTGTGTGTGTGTGTGTGTGTGTGTGTGTGTGTGTGTGTGTGTGTGTGTGTGTGTGTGTGTGTGTGTGTGTGTGTGTGGGTGTGTGTGTGTGTGTTTAATTATGTCTGAAAAGCCTTCGGGCTTCAAACGATGCACTTCTTGTGGGCACAAGATCCCTAATTCCAATGCCCACAAGAAATGTGTCTATTGTCTGGGCCCCAAGCATTTAAGGTCAGCCTCTGAAATATGTGTTGCCTTCACACCCCAGGACATATTGGACCGATGAAATAAGTTGATTTTAAAAGGTTTGTTGCCTGTCTGCTCTTCCTCTTCCCCTGGGGCTCAAATCCCCTCTTCGTTGCATGGCTCAAACAAGCCTAGGAAGAGGACCTTACAAAAATCTCCAAGGTCTTCTTCTGAGCCTCCTCGGAAGCAGGTTAGAACATCGGATCCAACATCCTCAGATCTGAGGTCGACTTCTTCTTCTGTGAATCCTCAGACTTCCACTGATCCTAAAGATTTTCCCACCCGTTCGGATGCACAGAGACCTTCGGGTCCAATGGAGTTATCACAATTACCAGTTCTCCTTCTTCTTTGGCTCCAGTGTTGGATCCCAAGCTGTCAAATCCAACAGCTAGAAGCAGAACTCCAGAGAGTTTAATAAGGACAGTTTCACCATCACTGCCAGCCAAGCTATTTCAGACACCCTCAAAACTTTCAAGACCCACTTCCTCAGCCTTGTCCAGATCTTCTAAGAGCTTCACAGAGGCTGATATGGACAGACTGATGTGGAGATTCCTCAAGGCTCATATCCATATGGGGTCTTACCAACTCCATCCATTATCAGATCCATGAGTGCATCAACCCAGACAATTGACACTCCTTCTCTGATCTGGCCTATGGTTTCAAGTCCCAGGATTCAGGATATCTGAGAGAGTTGGTATCAGAACCGAGGAAGCCCCCTTCCTTGACTCCAACTTTTTCCCTGATCAGCCCTCCTCCAATTTTATTGGATCAGAGCAGGTCTCAGATCTGAGATGTCAGCTTCAGGTCCAGGGGGTTGAGGTTAGCTCTGATGCTGTCAGATCCATCCCTTCTTCTTGGTGCTTCTGCCCTCAACAGCTCAGATCAGATTCTTTCTGAAGGCCATTGATCCAAGGCTATCCCAGTCCTTTCCTCCTCAGCTGCCTCAGCTCTGAGGGAGACAGGAGGGGTCTTCCCAGTTCCATCTGCTTTCCAGGTTGTGCAAAGGGCCTTCTGTTTACTTAGAGATCCATCCTCTGACATCACAGATCCCCCCCTTTGTCCTTCATTGGTTCTGAGTACTGAGCACATCATACCCACTCCATGTCAGCCTACCTCAAGAAACCTCCATACTGTTCTGCCTGAGGAATTCCTCCTTTCTTCTGACACCTCCCCTGAACACCCCACAGAGGAGGTTCCACAGAAGAAGAAGTGCAAAAGGAGACACATATACTCCTCAGTGGAGTCCCTCACTGAAGACACTGATTCGGATGAGGGAGAAGAATCCCCTCAGTTGCCACCTGATGACATTTCCTTCGGTGACATCCTGGAGATCCTTAGACAGAAAGGTGTCTTGTCTGCCTAACCTTCTTCTCCTGAAGAGGAGGCTTTCTGGGTGGGCCCATCTACGTTCTGGATAACCCCCCCCCCCAGCAGATGAACTTATTGACTTAGTTTCCTGCCAGGTCTGGAAGGAACTGAACACTGTCGAGCCCATCCCCAAACATCCAGATAAGTTTGTAGTCCCACAGGCTGACAGAACACATTGGAGTAAGGGTGTGCCAGTTGATTCCATTGTTGTAGTGGCAGCCACAAAAAAGGAGCTAGCAGATCAGAGCTCCTCCGTCCATCCACTGAACAGGGAGTCCAGAGCAATGGACAGATTTTGAAAGCATATCTACACCTCAGCCACTTTCACGCTCAGGTCATTAAATTATTTGGTGCAATTTACCCATTTGCAAAATGATTTGATCAAGGAGCTATCAAACTCTCTTGCTGAGACCATGTCAGCAGAGGACCTCAAAAAGTTCTCTCGCCAACTGGCTACTCTATAATCCATTGCCAATGCCTCAATAAGGTTGATCTCCCATACAGCAGAAGGTACCTCACAAGCAGCCAATTCAGGCACAGCCATAAGGAGACATGCCTGGATGAGCTTAAGTGACTTTGTGGAATCCTTTAAGGCATCCTTTGTTAATGCCCCTTTTGATGGCTCCTCCTTGTTTGCACCATCAGTAAAAGAAATGCTTACCAACAGCTAGCAGGATGGAAAGACCCTATCTGCCATGGGAATCAAGTTTTCTACCTCTCAGAGAACATTTTCCAGAAATCGGTGTGGAGGGAAGAAGACTTGGTTTTGGAAGTCTCAGGGGCCTTTTCAGGATCCAAGCAGGAATCCCCCCCCCCCAGAGGCAGAGGGGGTCTGCCAAACCAGGGCTTCAGATACTCTTTCTCTGAAAGGCCTATCAGTGCTCCTGAAGTGCTGCCTACTGTCCATCTCTGGAAGCAGCCAGGAGTCATGTTTCCCTGCACCTAGATGCCTGGATGAACCTTATAAATGAAGCTTGGGTGCTAAGTGTAATATCCAGTAATGTCCAGAGGTTACTACATTCCTTTTCTTTTCCACCTCTGAAAACCAGGAGGAAACTCTCCGACATTCCACCCAATCAGAAGGAGTACACAACTCAAAATGTTCAAAAGGTGCAACAAAAAAAGAGTCATCCAAAAGGTCCCAACCGAACAAGTAGGATTCAGAACTTACTCCTGCTTCTTTTTGGTCCAAAGAAAATAGGGAACCTAAGACCAACTCTGGATCTAAGCAATCTGAATCTTTATGTAAAGAAGCCAAAGTTCTGAACGGTTGCAGTCTGTTCCATTCTGCCTCTTCGGCACAAGGATGATTGGATGTGCTGTATAGATCTCCAGGATGTGCACTCACATCAAAATAGACAGGCACTTCAGGAGATACCTGCGCTTTTGGCTGGGAGCCAATCAATACCAATTCAGAGCACTGCCTTTTGGACTCACCAAAGGCCCTGGGTGTTCACCAAATGCATGGCAGTCATAACAGTTCATCTGAGGCTCAAAGGATTCCAGGTGTTTCCCTGTCTAGCCAATTGGCTCCTCACCACCCCAACAAGGCATCAACTTCTACATACCCATCATTCTTCTCACTGCAATATACCACTCCTCACTTAAACATATCTAACCTTGACTCCCCACCAAAGAAAAAATATTTCTGACAATTCTTTTTTTCCATCATTTTTGGAAACAAAAAAATCTCAGGATAACGTTCAAATTTCCCTAAACAAAAAAGAATGTATTGAATAAACTTTCTTACTATATGGTATATCAAAAGCTCTCCAGATAATTAACAAAAATCATCTCCTGTAAAACACTCCACCATTGTTTTTCTTCCACATCATAACTACTGAATTCTGTTCCAATAACATAACCCCTACATTGGAAAAATATATATCTGCAATTCTAATCTTTTCTCTAAAATATTTACATTTTTCCTTTTTCATATTCAAACCTCCCCCAACCAATCTGCTCTTTCATTTACCCATCCTTTTCAATATGCAATAATTATGAAATCATCAGCATATGCCATAAAAAAATCTGAATTTCAGTGTAATCATACACTTTTGACACCCCCTGTATAACCTTTTCTTTAACATTTACTGTAACAGAGTAAACAATACTTAAAGGATACTCCTGCTTAACCTCCCTTTTTAGATTTTCCTTACTAAACTATCAATTAATTAATAATCTAATATACAAATTATGTTATATAATCGTTATAAACTTATGTCCTAATCCATATGTACTTAAAATTTCATACATTTGATACCTGATCTACAGACTTGTATACTTTTTCCACATCACATACTGCAACCTTAGCATCACAACCTTTCTGCTTAATATTATCAACCACCTCTTTTGCAATAATTAATAAAGCTTTTATTCCATAAATACCATGCTCTACAACATCTGACATTATTTTTCCTAATCTTTGTAATGTTCTCATAAATATTTTATACTCAGTATTATTCAATGTCCGTGGCCTCTAATTATAAATTTCTTCCCTATCTTTTTCTTTTATATATAAATCTCATTATACCCTCATATATAAATATTGTTTTGAATTACATTTTCTGCCAATTGTTCATAACTTTCAATATATATTATTTTTCCATCAGTCATTTCTTTATAATATTCATAATCTATTCCACCAGGACCAGGAAAACTCATTTTGTTAATACCCCTTAACACATAGATTCATAGATTGCTACTAGGCTAATGACTCGGGGAAGGCAGCCTTGGTTAGCCCAGCCAAGTTTTCCCAAATAAATAATGATGTCCTGTATCCAAATAGGACATTGAGAGCTAGGCATTTATAACCTCTGTCCATAAGAGACATGGGTGCCAGGCTAAGTATAGAGTTCCTATTCCACATCCACTGGTCTAGGTTGCATTTAAGTTAGGTAATAGACAAACTCTGCTTCACATGGATGGGAAGCCTGTTCCATTGGAGAGGCAGTCTCTGGGACACATATCTGTCTCTCCACTGTGTTCTAAGTCACGGACAAAATTAAGGTTCACAAGACCTTGTATTTCTGACATTGTGTGATTAGAAAATACAGGCAATTCATAAATGTTGGGTTTGCAGATGCCTTGTAAGCCAGGCATAGATCACCCCTCAGCAATCTATAGCAGACTGAGTAGAGGGAAAGGCCTTTAAGGCGCTCTGCATAAGGCAGGTTTGTTATGTCTTGTATTCTTTTTGGTATGAAACTCTGAGGTTGTTGTAGTTGCATATGCCTGGTCAGGTACATACTGAAGGAAGCGTTGTACATTATGATTGGTCTGATAAGGGCAGAGTACAGTGGGATAATGACCTCGTTTGACCTAGATGCCATGCCTTTACTTGTAAGCTGTGCAACATAAAAGGATTTCCTAACCATTGTGGCCACATGGTGGTTGAAGATAAGGCCACTGTCTATGTGCGTACCCAGTTCCCTGGCCACTGGGTCAACTCTTAGGAGTATATTATCAAGATGGTAATAAGCCAGGATGATTGAATTCCAAAGGGCACAATTATGCATTTCTTAGCACTGAGTTTGAGAACATGGCTTTGGCACCATTTGTTAGTCATAGGCTTTTTTGAAGAATGTGAGTTTCTACAGGGGAGTCGATGATAAACCCCAGCTTGCAATCATCTGCAAATGTAGTCAGCCGTAAACCTTCAAAATTTCCTTCCATTTCAGAGAAATAGATACAAAAAAGGAGCTGACCAAGTACAGAGCCCCTGGAGGACTCCACTAGTGACTGGCCTCTTGGTGGAGGTGGTCCTACCTATTTTTTCCTTCTGGGGCCTATCAGTGAGGTAGTTGGCTATTCAGAGGGTGATAAAAGAGTTTATATGTTTTTTTATGTAAATTAGTTTATATGTAAATTACACAGGTACCAACAAGGATCGAATACCAGCAGTTTTCTTTGAAAACAGCTTTAATGAAAATGAACAAAAAACACATACACTCCAGGCATTAACGTCTCCTATCACCTACGTTTTCGTTCACAAGTTACTTCATCAGATGCGGACAGACTTGTCAACCATTCCTTTTATACTCCCTCTACTTGGTGAATTGAGTTAATTACCCAATTAAATAAGAATGTTAATTAGCAATTAATACAGAATGCAATGAATATAAAGTGAGTGTGTGCATATGCAACCTTCTCTGAATGAGAAATACAGATACCACCATTAAAAACCATGTTACCTAAGTACTTCTATCTAAAAATTCATGTTTATGTTAAATCCTTCATAAATTAATATAGAATCATCTAAAATCATGTACTTTAAAACTTTTAAAACTTATTTGAAACAATTACATGTAAAGTATAGAAAAATGGTCTTAAAGCTCCCTTTAGTGTCCATTCTATTAATAACACTCTGAACTTAAAATTGCATTGTGAATGGGCATCAACATCTGTGTACAAATAAATATAATCATACTAAAATTATGTTTAAAACTATTTCCATCATAAAATTTCTAAAATGTTTTTATATAAATACACATATAAATACATAATTTTAATCAGATAGAGTGATGTTTATGAAGCTGGAAATTGATGGTGTAATGATGAATGTTGTTAATGCATAAGCTCTGCAAGTTGGGTGTGCGATGGATGAGAAAGAAAAATTTTGGGGTGAGTTGGATGAAGTGGTGGTGAGTGTACCCAAAGGTGAGAGACTGGTGATTGGAGCGGATTTCAATGGGCATGTTGGTGAAGGGAATAGAGGGGATGAGGAAGTGATGGGCAGGTATGGTGTTAAGGAGAGGAATGCAGAAGGTCAGATAGCAGTGGATTTTGCGAAAAGAATGGGACATGGCTGTGGTGAATATGTATTTTAAGAAGAGGGAGGAGCATAGGGTGATGTACAAGAGTGGAGGAAGATGCACACAGGTGGATTATATCCTATGCAGTAGAGCCAGTCTGAAGGAGATTGGAGACTGTAAGGTGGTGACAGGGGAAAGTGTAGTTAGGCAGCATAAAATGGTGGTCTGTAAGATGATGCTGGTGATCAAGAACAGGAAGACAAGTGTGATAGCAGTGCCAAGGATCAAATGGTGGAAGTTGAAAAGGGTGATTGTGAGGTGGAGTTCAGGGAAGAGTTAAAACAGGCACTGGGGGGCAGTGAAGAGTTACTGAATAGCTGGTTAACTACAGCAGAGATGGTAAGGGAGACAGCTAGAAAGGTGCTTGATGTGACATCTAGACAGAGGAAGGAAGACAAGGAGACCTGGTGGTGGAATGAGGAAGTACAGGAGAGTATACATATACAGAGGAAGAGGCTGGCGAAGAAGAAGTGGGATTGTCAGAGAGATGAAGAAAGTAGACAGGCATATAAGGAGATAAGGAGCATGGCAAAGAGAGAGGTGGCCAAGGCTAAGGATAAGGCATATGGAGAGTTGTAGGAAAGGTTGGACACTAAAGAGGGAGAAAAGGACCTGTACCGATTGGCTAGACAGAGGGACAGAGCTGGGAAAGATGTGCATCAGGTAAGGGTGATAAAGGATAGTGAGGGAAACGTGCTCACAAGCAAGGAGAGTGTGTTGAGCAGATGGAAAGAGTACTTTGAGGGGCTGATGAATGAAGAGAATGAGAGAGAGCGAGAGAGAGAAGGTTGGATGATGTGGGGATAGTAAATCAGGAAGTGAAACAGATTAGCAAGGAGGAAGTAAGGACAGCTATGAAGAGGATGAAGAATGGAAAGGCTGTTGATCCAGATGACATACCAGTGGAAGCATGGAGGTGCTTAGGAGAAATGGCAGTGGAGTTTTTAACCAGATTGGTTAATGAAACCTTGGAAAGTCAGAGGATGCATGAGGAGTGGAGAAAAAGCATTTTGGTACCTATTTTTAAGAATAAGGGTGATGTGCAGAGTTGTAGTAACTACAGCGGGACAAAACAGATCAGTCACAGCTTGAAGTTATGGCAAAGAGTAGTGGAAGCTAGGTTAAGAAGGGAGGTGATGATTAGCTATCAACAGTATGGTTTCATGCCAGGAAAGAGCACTACAGATGCTATGTTTGCTCTGAGAGTGTTGCTGGAGAAATTTAGAGAAGGTCAGAAGGAGTTGCATTGTGTCTTTTTGGACTTGGAGAAAGCATATGATAGGGTGCCTAGAGAGGAGTTGTGGTATTGTATGAGGACGTCAGGAGTGGCAGTGAAGTATGTAAGAGTGGTACAAGATATGTACGAGGGTAGTGCGACAGCGGTGAAGTCTGCAGTGGGAGTGACAGATCCGTTTAAGGTGGAGGTGTGACTACATCAAGGATCAGCTCTGAGCCCTTTCTTATTTGCAATGGTGATGGACAGGTTGACAGACAAGATCAGACAGAAGGCCCCATAGACTATGATGTTTGTAGATGACATTGTGATCTGTAGTGAGAGTAGGGACCAGGTTAAGGAGACCCTGGAGAGGTGGAGATATGCTCTAGAGAGGAGAGGAATGAAGGTCAGCAGGACAAAGACAGTATGTGTGTGTGAATGAGAGGGAGGATAGAGGAATGGTGAGGATCCAGGGAGTAGAGTTGGTGAAGGTGGATGAGTTTAAGTACTTGGGATCAACAGTTCAGAGTAATGGTGAGTGTGGAAGAGAGGTGAAGAAGAGAGTACAGGCAGGGTGGAATGGGTGGAGAAGAGTGTCAGGAATGATTTGTGACAGACGGGTACCAGTAAGAGTGAAAGAGAAGGTCTACAAGAGGGTAGTGAGACCAGCTATGTTATATGGGTTGGAGGCAGTGGCACTGCCAAAAAGGCAGGAGTCAGAGCTGGAAGTGGCAGAGTTAAAGATGTTAAGATTTGCACTGGGTGTGACAAGGATGGACAGGATTAGGAATCAGTATATTAGAGGGTCAGCTCAGATTGAACGCTTTGGAGACAAAGTCAGAGAGGTGAGACTGTGTTGGTTTGGACATGTGCTGAGGAGGGATGATGGGTACATTGGGAAAAGGATGTTAAGGATGGAGCTGCCAGGTAAGAGGGAAAGAGGAAGGCCTAAGATAAGGTTTATGGATGTAGTGAGAGAGGACATGCAGGTGGTTGGTGTGTCAGAGCAATATGCAGAAGACAGGAAGAAATAGAAACAGATGATCTGTTGTGGCAACCCCTAACGGGAACAGCCGAAAGAGAAGAAAACACATATAAATACGTAATATAAAAGTTATTATAATAGTTAAAAAGTCATGCACTTATTGCAAAAATCAAACCAAACATTTTCTTCTGTTTCAAACCATTATTACAATTTTGCCACCCTTAATTTAAGCACAGGGGCAATTGAAATGTGATCATTAAGTCCAGGAAATGTGTTTGCTTGGAGAGTGATCTGCCACCATAACTCTTTATATTCTATGGTTTCTTCCCACAGACCACCCCTTCCATCCATTTTTACCTGCTCAATGAAAAACCTTACTCATAACAGTTCTGTTCCTACTTTCCAAGAATATGCTTTCCTTATTTATTATGTGGCTCCCAATGTATCCACATAATAAATAAGGAAAGCATATTCTTGAAAAGTAGGAACACAACTACTATGAGTAAAGTATACAGTAACTGTGATTCCAGTTGTTTTTATTTTGGCTTTTCCCGGTTAGGGGTCGCCACAGCAGAACTCCGGTCCGCTAATGATTGGCAGTCGATTTTTATGGTGGCGAGGTGCCAGCCCGACGCTCAACCTTCAACAAAGGCACGCCCATTCACGCATGTCTTTCAAATGCCACTCGACCATAGGAAGGACATGCAGACTCCACACAGAAGGCGCTCCAGCCAAGAATCAAACGGGAGATCCTCTTGCTGTGAGGCGACAATGCTACCACCGCACCTGGCTTGGTCTATTTAGGTATATGTCAGATTTGCCAAGCATTTTATATTGGCAAGAAATAATGTAAACTTCGAAGAAGAATATACGAACATATGTATGAAATCCAGATTCACAAAGACACTAACACCCTATTTAAGTATAAAGAAAAATGCAGTGAAGCTTATTGCAGGTTTTTTGTCACTGAGCAGGTAAAAATGGATGGAAGGGGTGGTCTATGGGAAGAAAGCATAGAGTATAAAGAGTTATTGTGGCAGATCACCCTCCAAGCAAACAAATTTCCTGGACTTAATGACCACATTTCAATTGGCCCTGTGCTTAAATTAAGGGCGGCAAAATTGTAATAATGGTTTGAAACAGAAGAAAATGTTTGGTTTGATTTTTGCAATAAGTACATGACTTTTTTAACTTTTATAATAACTTTTATATTATGTATTTATATGTGTATTTATACAAAAACATTTTAGAAATGTTATGATGGAAATAGTTTTAAACATAATTTTAGTATGATTATATTTATTTGTACACAGATGTTGATGCCAATTCACAATGCAATTTTAAGTTCAGAGTGTTATTAATAGAATGGACAGTAAAGGGAGCTTTAAGACCATTTTTCTATACTTTACATGTAATTGTTTTAAATAAGTCTTAAAAGTTTTAAAGTACATGATTTTACATGATTTAAATTAATTTATGAAGGATTTAACATAAACATGAATTTTTAGATAGAAGTACTTAGGTAACATGGTTTTTAATGGTGGTATCTGTATTTCTCATTCAGAGAAGGTTGCATATGCACACACTCACTTTATATTCATTGCATTCTGTATTAATTGCTAATTAACATTCTTATTTAATTGGGTAATTAACTCAATTCACCAAGTAGAGGGAGTATAAAAGGAATGGTTCACAAGTCTGTCCGCATCTGATGAAGTAACTTGTGAACGAAAACGTAGGCGATAGGAGACATTAATGCCTGGAGTGTACGTGTTTTTTGTTCATTTTCATTAAAGCTGTTTTCAAAGAAAACTGCTGGCATTCAATCCTTGGTGGAACCTGTGGATTCTGTTTGAAGTGAATTTTGGTGCCTTGGTGAATATTTTACTTTTTATATGTAAATTAGCTTGTCTGTAATACCTGAGTGGGGTACTGAATCAAAAGCCTTGGCTAGGTTGAGGTAAGCTGTGTGCACAGTCTTGCCTTCATCCATTGCTTTGGAGACCTTCTCAGAGAAGTCCACTAGATTTAATTTTCATTTTATTTTTTTATTTAATATTTGTTGACCGGGAATGTCCGACTAGACTCCACAGAGCCTATTTTCAGCGGAGGCCCAGGAAGAAACGCTCCATTCGCATGTCTTTAGAATTTATAGCATGACCTTCCTTTAACAAAGCTGAACTATGATGGGTCCATCAGTTTGCAGGTTACCTATGTCTTCATTTGTTATGTCCATGATTGTTCTTTCCATGGCCGTAATTACATGTGAGGCTGGTCAGACTTATGGGCCTGTAGTTACCTAGATCAGTGTTTGGACCTCCTTCATGCAGGGGAATGACTGTAGCTATCTTCCATTCCTTGGGCTCAAAACCTATCTATAAGCTCCAGTTAAGAAGTGTTTCATCTGGACCAGAAAGATCATGTTTCATACTTTTTATTAAGCATCCCAGGATGAGGGCCCATGAATGCAGGGCTTTTGGCCTTGGAAAGCGCATTGATGACATGTTTTTAGTAATGGTTGGGGGGATTGTGGTATGAGGTATTTCCTTTGGACTACTGGGGGAAATGGGAGAAGAAATTTGAGCTAAGCCTGTCAAAGGTTGACACTGACCTCCAGTTCAGTGTGGGTGATGCCATTTATAGTAAGTTCTGCGCATTGTTGTATATTTCCCCTGAGGTTATGGACATAGATGTAGAAAGCTTTGTGGTTGTCCTTTACCTAAGAAGCCATTTTGTCTTCAAATTTAACATATGCAGTATTAATTAACCCTTTTAGCTGCCTGTTTATACTGGTCAGGGGGCTTTTAGTATGTGGGGCTTTATTCCTCCTATGCTTGGCCAAGATATTTTTTTCTTTTGTTGTATGAATGACTGATATTGTGATTCCACCAGGGTGGCTTGTCTTTTGCATTTGTCTTATTCTTAATACGAGTGGGCACAGCTTGCTCTATACAGCTATCAATATGGCTGTACAGCGATTTTGTAAATAGCTCAGCATATGCTGTGGTGTTTAGCCAGTTTGGGGGTGCTTGGAATTTAGCAAAGGTGTCACTTAGTGGGGAGAGGTTAGTCTTTGAATAGCCTTGGAATTTGGTTTTGCTGGGTCCTCTGAGTTAATTTTTATTTCAAGCAATACTATCTTATGGCCAGATCTAAGAAGCAAAACGACATTACATTGAGTGAGAAAGATCACTCCCCCATGCTCCTGAGTACAAGCTCAAGGATGTTTGTACCTCTTGTAGAAGAATAGACCAACTCTTCCAAGATGTTAGTATTAACGAAGTTTAGGAATCTCTGGGCTTGTGCATTAGAAGTGGTGTAAGATTCACAATCTGTAGAGGGGTAGTTGAGATCCCCCGTGAATATCGTATTGGGTTGAATGGTGAGGGACTCTAGTACATTAAGATAGGTAGCATGAGTTTCCTGGGGCATGGATGGGGAGCTATAGGTTGCAAGGATACAGTACAAGACCCTGTTTATGGTGAGTTGCACATGTATGAGTTGCAGTGGGTCATGAATTTTAACTAGTTTGCTTGTGAGGTTGGTTTAAATATAGACTGAGACTTCTCCACTTTTAGTGCATAATTCTGCCATATTATTTTTCTACAAACATTTTCAGCAGTCATTTTAGCCAGTTTTAGCTTACCATACATCATTTTCCTCAACCCCCTTTCACTGAACATATTTATATTTTAGCAGCACTCATAATTCTCTTTATTTCATATTCTGTATGCATGCGTTTTTCATTCTTAACCAAAATCATTCTACTCCCTTAGTACTTAACCTTTTTTCTAAGAAAAGGAGAAACATCTTTCTCTTGCAATAAATATTTCTGCTTATATTCCTAACTTCTTCATATTATTCATAAATATATATATATATGGGTTCCTATCACTTCATCGAACTGTGTATTCACCGACACTCACCTCTTCGACACCAATCCATCGACGTCCATATCATCGACAATTCCGGTAAGCGATCTTCCCCCTCACAGGACCCATGGTAGCGTTTCTTCCTGTGTAACACCGATCAGGATGTACGTGGTTCCGTATGATTTACCTTTAAAGCGCTACCATGGGTCCTGTGAGGGGGAAGATCGCTTACCGGAATTGTCGATGATATGGACGTCGATGGATTGGTGTCGAAGAGGTGAGTGTCGGTGAATACACAGTTCGATGAAGTGATAGGAACCCATATATATATATATATATATATATATATGTGTGTGTGTGTGTGTGTGTGTGTGTGTGTGTGTGTGTGTGTGTGTGTGTGTGTGTGTGTGTGTGTGTGTGTGTGTGTGTGTGTGTGTGTGTGTGTGTGTGTGTGTGTGTGTGTGTGTGTGTGTGTGTGTGTGTGTGTGTGTGTGTGTGTGTGTGTGTGTGTGTGTGTGTGTGTGTGTGTGTGTGTATATATATATATATATATATATATGTATATATATAAAATCTATATATACATATGTGTGTGTGTGTGTGTATCTTTTTCTAGCTGTTTTTGTACATTCATCACCTTTTATACTTTCATAAAATTGAATTAGTAATTCTTAATATTTTTTTCCTTTTTTGCCAGCATCTTTTTTTCCAATCTTACATAGTCATTGTATTATTTATCCTTATAACTAATCCACCAATCATGTTTTTGTGAAATAGAAACATAAATAAGTGATGTCTTACTATTCCAATTTTGTAGTATTCATAACATGAGGGAGATCATGCCTAGGTGACCAGAACGTCCAGCCAGTATACCAATGACTTAAGTTACTGCAAGGTACGTGCAACATTGCACACAGTACAGCTGAGCATCAGCCATAAAAGTGATGTCTGCATGTACCTTCCTCAGAACATCTCTGCCGCCAGTCTGAATGACAGCTCCAGCCATCAGTCTGATTGCTGAGAGTTATTCTTCTTTCAGATAAGTACCCTGTTGGGGAAAATCATTTACGCTTTTGCTACTACATGTTTGTTAGAGGTTAATGTCATCCAAGAAGGGCAAGTGCCTTTGTGGAAGACAGATTCCACACAAAGACAACCACAACCAGTGTCTCTTTTGTTTGGGGTATGATCTTGACTACAATGCCTGTGCCATCTGTCAGGCGTTCATCCCAAAAACTCTCTGCAGTCGTCTGTCTGCCCTGAGCATTTATTTAGAAAACCAGAGGCTTAAGAGGCTAGTGTTAGGTATATAGGGTACTGCTGGTCTGTTGGGTGAGCCTCCAAAGAAAAAGGTTAAAAAGGTGAGACCTGAATCTTCGGCTGCACTTCTAGTCCCGGACGTCCCTCTTAAGGCCAGTGAAGGCCCTGAGGCTCATATGATTTGGGTCTTCCTCCTTCTGTGGGTACTACTTTGGAAGCCACTAGGGAGGGTTCCCACAGCACATCTGCAGAGGTTTTTCAGACATCCAGTTTGGATGGTATGGGGGAACCACAGCTCTCTCTTTCTAATTTTCCACACAATATCTCTACTACCCTTTCCATCGAGGTTGTGCCGATTTCTGATCTGAAGCCCAGGCCTACGTCAGCACTTCCTTCCAAGACTAGGGTAGGGCTTCCTCTTAAGAGAAAACAAAAATATGCTTCTTCCACTCAAGAGCCTTCTCCTGTCAGACCTTCTCTCAGGGGATACTGAATGCCTTCCTGGCACTTCAGCCTTCCTGCTTGCCACTTCCTAACCCAGCAACCCCTACCTCTCCCCCTCCATCCACAGAATTAGAGGCATCTGATGAAGATGTATCCTCTTCAGATGAACCCCTAGCATATTCCACTCAAATAGACTCTCCCTTGGAATATGCTTCTCCTGATGTAGACTCCAATGGAGGGAATTATTCTTTGGCAAAACTACTTCTAAAATGAGAGAGTTTTTCAAATGGGAAAGCTCTCACGTTTCAGAGGTACAGAAGAGGTATTATGACCTGTTACAAATGGACTCTCCTGCTCCTTCAGCCATCCTGCCTGTTTTGCCAGCATTTCAAGATGCTTTCTTGGCTGCATCTAAACACCCTGATTCCCAACCCTGAGCACCAAAGAGACCAGACAGGTTCTATAAGGTGCCTGAAGACACCAGCTACTTTTATAAATGTCCTATTTCAAAGCCTGCTGTCATCTCCTTGTCTGCTGACAAAACCTCAAAATGAATGCCCTCCACCAATCTTCTTCCCTCTGATAAAGACATCAAGATAATGAAAATAATTGAGAAAATGGCATACACCTCCTCTACTCTTGCCTTTAGGGCCATTAATTACCAGACACACATATCCAAGTATGTTCTGGCTCTACTTTCACAAGCCTCTAAATTGCTGGCAGATCTCCCAGACTCTGCAGCAAAAGCCCAACTTTCTTCCCTTTTTGGTATCTCATCCAAGGTAACCAGACATTCCATAAAATGCAGTTATGACAAAGCAGAGGTCTCTGCAAGATCAGCTGCTTCAGGGTCTGTCCTCAGAAGATTTTCTGTGTTGAGACTACAGCCTTTGCCTGAGGGCTTCAAAGCAAAGATTATGGATGCATCTTTAGACAATACTGCTTTGTTTACTTCTAATGGTGCAGCCCTTTTCAAAACCCTTCAAAAGAAAGGAAAGGAACCCCAAGAACTTAAGCACATCTTGGTCTCTCCTGTTCCTAAATTTCACAGGAACTACCCCTCAAGAACAAATTTTGCATCAAGGAAGACTTATATTCCTTCCCAAAAACATAAAAGGACCACGCACATGCAGACACCTCCTATGTCCCAGTCTTCCTCTGCTCAGAAGATCCCCTTTCCAGACAAGCCAGGTAATCTTTGACTACCTGGCAACACTCTCAGAAATTCCTCTTTCCCAGTGCCTTTCTCATTTCCTCTCAAATTGGACAAACATTACCACAGACAGTTGGATCCTGTCTATTGTTCAAAAGAGCTATTACATGGCATGGATAACCATTCCACCTTTTATGGGAATTCCACAGCCTCCAAAGGATCAGAGCCACCTTTTTCCTCTAGTGATTCAAGACTTGAAATCATGAGGAAGCATTCAGGAGGTTCCCCCTTCAGAAAGAGGAAGAGGGTTATATTCCAGAATGTTTCTTGTTCCCAGGAAAGATGGCCCTTGGAGACCAATCTTAGACTTGTCCCTACTCATTTGTTCTTTCATGTACTTCCCTTCAGGATTCTTACCCTGAAGACTCTGTTCCTTCTTCTGCTTCCTCAAGCTTACATGGTCTCCTTAGACTTAAAGGATGCCTACCTCCACATCCCCATACACCCTCTCTGCAGGAAATGTTTACATTTTTCTGTTGCTTCCTCTCATTTTCAGTTCTGTGCTTTGCCCTTTGAACTCTCTACAGCTCCAAGGGTATTCACAAAGTGCTGGGCTCCTGTCGTTACCTTTTGCAGGCTCCAGGGTATTCTCATTTTCCCATATCTAGATGATCTGCTAATTCAAGCAGAACATCCAGACACCTTGCAACAGAACCTTCAAACTTCCATCACCATACTCCGCAGCCTGGAGTTCACTCTCAACTACAGCAAGTCATCCCTCACTCCCTCTCAGGACCAGGTTTTCATAGGTCACAGAATAAAGACAGACCTTATGATGGCCTTTCTTCACCCACCAAAGATGCAGTCTCTGCAAAATTACTTCCTGCAATTGCTTCCACTACCCTCTCTGACTGCCAGGGAATTCCTAAGGATGCTAGGGTACATGGCTTCAGTTCTACCAATGCTACCCCTAGCTAGGCTTCACATGCAGAAAATCCAGTGGTACGTGAAAACCCTCTGGTTACAGAATGCTCATCCACTAAAGTTTGTTCTATCACTTCTTCCATGCCTGAAGAAAGAATTGCTTTGGTGGATCCAACAAATCTCCCAGAATTCAGGACTCGCCTTGCAGCCATTGCCTCCAGTGCAAGAACTGTTCACAGATGCTTCAGATCTGGGGGTGGGGGGCAACTATTGGACTCCTCAAGGTACAAGGTCTGTGGTATCCCTCCATGAGGAAGAAACACATCACCATCAAGGTGATGAGGGCTCTGATCCTGGCCTTTCAAGCCTTCAGGACTTCCCTTTTTTCAAGTACTTTCAAAATGTTCACAGACAACACCACTGTTGTGTGTATGTGAACAAAGAGAGGGGAACAAAATCTTATCTATTCTGCAGGTTAGCAATCAAAGTTTGGGAGATTGTTGTGCAAGCAAAGGTAACATTTACAGCTGTTTACATTCTATCAGCTCAAAATGTTCAGGCAGACACACCAAGTAGATCCATGACACAGGTCCATGAATGGATGATCCACAGGGATGTGTTTCTGGACATTCTCCACCAGTGAGATACTCCTCAAATAGATCTTTTTGTCTCCCCATGAACAGATAACATCCAAAGTCTGTGCCACAGTCCCTCACCTTCTGGTCTGCAAGGTAGATGACCTATCTTTCTCCTGGAAAGGGATGTTTCTTTATGTGTCCCCCCTTCCCCCTTATTCAGAAGGTCCTTCTGAAGATTCAGAAGGACAAACCAAAAATGTTGTTGGTGACCCCCTTTTGGCTAAAACAGCATCGGTTCCCTCTTCTTCTGCAATTAGACAAGAACAATTATCACAAATTACTTCACGGGGTGATCTACTCACACAAAACAAGAGATCTGTCATTCATCCACATTTAACAACACTGAATCTGACCTTGGGGTGATAGGCTTCTAATGCCTTTCAGACACCTTTTTTTTCTGAGGACGTGCTTCTTGTCCTGCAGGAGGCCAGGAAACCCACTACAAGGAGATCCTGTTTATCCAGATGAAAGAGGTTCTCCATCTGGTGTCTCAATAAGAGGCTAGATCCATTTTCCAGGGATATCCCCCTAGTCCTTTCTTATTTGTGTGAACTTCTTAAGGATGGATTGGCCTATTCATGAGTTAAAGGCCATCTGTCAGCTATTTCAGCATGTCTGCCTTTGTCTCCTCCTTTAGCCTCTAGATTAGAGGTCAAACTTTTCATAAAAGGCATCCTATATATTAGGCCTCCAAGAAAACCTGTCCTGCTTCCTTGGGGCCTAAATTTTGTTGCACCTTTTGAACCTGCTTCTTCTTCTTCTTTCCTAAAATGTTGTTTTACTGGTTGCTATTACTTCTGCTAGGTGAGTTTCAGAACTCCAAGCTCTAATGGCATTACAGCCCTTTCTGATTTTCCACAAGGATATTGTATCCTTCTTTCATGCCTAAAGTGTTTAATGAATTGTCCCATAATCGAACTCTTCATTTACCCACATTCTTTCTTTCACCTCAAAACTCCAGTGAGATGGTGCTGCACATATTAGATGTACACAGGCAACTCAGATTTTACCTGGACAAAACCAAATCACTCAGAAAATCTGAGCAATTGTTCATTTCCTTTCACTCCAGGGTGCTGGGAAACCCTGTTTCTAAACAGACTATTTCTACTTGGATCTCTAAAGCTATTACCTTTTGTTATGTTTCTCATGGAAAAACTCTGTCCTCCTCTGTTAAAGCACATTCAAACAGAGCTGTGGCTTCATCTAGAGCCTTCTTTAAAGGACTAGACACTGCTTCCGTCCTAGTGGTAGCTAATTGGTCCTCCGTCCATACCTTTACTTATCACTACAAACTAGATTCCATTTCCAGATCCAGAGCAGGATTTGCTAGAGCAATTTTGCATCTGTTTGAGACCAGTAATCTTCTTTGTGAGGTACTTCTGTGGCCTTTCCAGCTGCTGCAGATGTCTTGTGAGGTACATTCCAAAAGGGGTGTTGTACTCTATAAATGGGTCTAATGAGTGCCGAGTAGAGGGGAACAATGACCTCTTTTTTCCTGGATGAGAACCCTTTTGTGATGAGGTGTGCCACATAGAAGGATTTCCTGACTACTGTGGCAATGTGATTATCAAAAAAGAGACTACTGTCCACCTGGGTCCCAAGGTCTTTTATCACACATTCAGCGTTAAGTAGACTGCCATTTATGTTGTAGTTCATGGGTACAGAATTTTTACCAAAGGGGATGACAAAGCACTTTTTGGCATTGAGCTTGAGGCCATGCCTCTGACACCAGATGTCTGTCTCAGTGAGGCCCTTCTGTAGGATGTCCACATCATTTGGGGACTCGACTAGGGCTCCTAGTTTGCAGTCATCTGTGAACTTCATTAGCCAGAGTCCTTCTGTTTTAGCCTGTACTTCAGAGAAGTAGATACCAAACAGGAGAGGTCCCAGGATTGAACCCTGTGGCACTCCACTTGTCACTGGTTTGAAGTCAAATTTGGAGTCTGCAACTTTTACAGTGTGGGTTCTGTCACTGAGCCAGTTGGCAACCCATCTTGTGACGTAGGGATTTATACCTAGTTTAGTGAGTTTAGCTATAATTCCAGAGTGGGGGGTGGTGTCGAAAGCCTTGGCGAGGTCAAGATAGGCTGTGTGAACTACCTTACACTTATCTACGGCTTTGGTGACTGCCTCAAAGAAGTCGATTAGGTTCAAAAGGCATGATCTGCCTTTCACAAACCCAAACTGGGTGAGGTCCAGAGTTTGGAGGTTACCAATGTCTTTGTTTATGAGTTCCATGATGATATGTTCCATGGCCTTGCAGACCAGGCTTGTCAGGCTAATAGGGTGATGGTTCCCAGGATCAGTGGTGGCTCCCCCTTTGTGAAGTGGGATAACTGTTGCTATGCACCATTCAGTGGGCACAAAGCCTGATGTGAGACTATGACTGAACATGGTGCTTAGGTGGGGAGCCAGTTCATTCTGAAGTTCGTGTAAAACGCAGCCTGGGATGTTGTCCGGTTCCATGGATGCTGTGTTTTTGGTTTTAGAGAGTGCAGCTTTTACCTGCATAGATGTGATTACAGGGACTCTGCATTTTTCCTGTATAGATATGGGCCCTTTAGGGGGTGAGGGGGGGGGGGGTAAAGTTAGCACACAACCTGTCTGCCAGGTTGTTGGCAATATCAGTTGGTTCTGTAATTTTCATGCCATTGTGCTGTAACTCAGAGCAGATCTGGGTGTTGCCATTGAGATTTTTGACATAGCTATAGAATGCTTTGTGGTTGCCCTTAGAATCCGTGGTGATTTTGTTTTTATAGCTAGCTTTGGAGGATCTTATAAGGGATCTCAGTTTCTTACTCAGGCTGACCAGGCAGCTCCTCCACTCATGGGATTTTACTCTCTTTTACAACAGTTTCTTCCTTCTGTTGTAGAGTTTGTTTATGGCAGGGGACCACCAGATTGGCTTCCTTTTTTTGGAGGATGGCATCTTAGTTCTGTTTGGGATAGCACGATCCATGCTCTCATGTAAGTGCTTATGGACTGCATTTGTGCAGGATTCAGCATTTACATTTTTTCATCAAAAATATTTTAGTTTATTTTCAGTAAGGTCAGTCATCTTAAATTGTGTTTTCAACTTTCTTTTAAACATTTTATCATGCCCCCAATCAAAAAAAAAATCATTCCAAGGTGAACAGAATGATTTAGTTTTAAACAGCATTACAATTTTCTCAGCCAGTTCAAAATTCTCAAAAGTCATTTCACAAAAGGCTTCACTGCCTATATGTACAAATGTCCACATGTCTTATGGATCAAAGCCTGATACACTAATAACATTGTCCCACATAGCATACCAGTCTATAAAGTGTATTGTATTATCTCTATTGTAACAATATTTTTTTTGTTTAACTTGTATTCTTTCAGTCTCCTTTTTTTACTCCCGATGCACCTGCTGCTTCCATTCTTTCATTACTCACAGTTTTTTAAACATTCTTGTGTTTGTGTTTTTCAGTATAGTATGAATTCACCTCCTCGAACAGTGGTATCTCTGTGTCATCCAACAGCTTCCCAGGAATTATGCCTAAGTAACAACTACATCATCCTCCGATTTCACCTTGTTCATCTTTACAAACAAAATTTCATTATCCAATCCACCTTCCTCTGCAGTTCAGTAACAGAAATGTGCTTTACTCCACATGCTGCACTACTTGTAACTAATAATCCACACTTTTCAGCATTAATATTCTCTTCCTGTTTCTCAAATTCATGTGACATCACATCTCTCTGGCCAACACTCTTCACTTCGTCTTATCCAGTCTCCTTCCAGTCTTATCCTTCTGGCTACATGACCAAAAAGAGTATGGGAAGTTCCCTGATGCCCTGGCCAAAATATTCAATACTAAAAGAAATAACGCATCGGGCCTCCCATGGAAAAAGTGCACTAGCCAAGTGCGACTAACCCAGTCAACAAATAAGAAGTAATTGTATTCATTTATTTTTACAGAAGGTGGATAGTGTGAGTATTTTGTGCTCAGTTGTTGACATCAACACCCTTTTCTTGTTTTTACCAAGAGTCCATCCATCCATCCTCAACCCCTTTTCCCATTTTGCACAAGGGGTCTGGGTGTCATTTCTGCAGTGGCAATATGTTATGTTAAGTGTTCTTTAATACACTGTCCATCATCAATAAATCCACTGTGACACAAAATCATGCAGTGGCAAAAAGCTTTATAATTCCGAATTGTACTGACTGCTGCTGAGGTTACAAGAAGGCAAACCTAACATGCCAGACTACCAAAACTACATTTATACAGGACAAATTAGAACAATCTTGGCTAACTTTACATCAAGCAATTGTCATTTTGATTTGTTACATTGCAGAACATACTCTAACTCTTTGTAAGTTTATCATGATCTCACATTCAGTAATTCTTCCTTTGTACAACACTCACTTCATTACACAGCTTGTAATAAAAGTTGTATGTTTCTTACTGCTTATCCTAGGCAAGCAATATTCTATAATATTTCTTTGCCTGTAACAAAACAGAACTGTGTATCCTATATACACTTTCAACATGAAGATGCAATATAATGTTTGACTGGCCTAGCATACTCATATATAATTTTCATAGAACCCAAGTATATATTCTTTAGCCTGCTTGCTTAGGAAGAAATGTCTGAAATACAGAAATCCATTTTGACAACTGTATAATGTCTAAAATATATTTACTGGAGACAGACCCTCAACAGTCTTCGTCTTCTTTTGGCTTTTCCCAGTTAGGG
Organism: Protopterus annectens; assembly: GCF_019279795.1. Classification (NCBI taxonomy): domain Eukaryota; kingdom Metazoa; phylum Chordata; order Ceratodontiformes; family Protopteridae; genus Protopterus; species Protopterus annectens. Next base: position 1,137,973,559 of record NC_056747.1, read on the forward strand.
GTCACCACAGCGGATCACCTGTTTCCATTTCTTCCTGTCCTCTGCATCTTGCTCTGTCACAACAACCACCTGCATGTCCTCTCTAACCACATCCATAAACCTTATCTTAGGCCTTCCTCTTTTCCTCTTACCTGGCAGCTCCATCCTTAGCATCCTTTTCCCAATATACCCAACATCCCTCCTCAGCACATGTCCAAACCAATGTAATCTCGCCTCTCTGGCTTTGTCTCCAAACTGTCCAACCTGGGCTGTCCCTCTAATATACTTATTCTTAATCCGGTCTACCCTCATCACACCCAGTGCAAATCTTAACATCTTTAACTCTGCCACATCCAACTCTAACTCCTGCCTTTTTGTCAATGCCACTGTCTCCAGCCCATATATGTTAACTTATGAATTAAACTGTTATTTACTAAAGAAAGTTGGTACAACAGATTTGAGCAAGGACTATGTCAAATAACTATCTGATTATGTTATCCTTAGACTTGCACAGAGAAATAAGTCAGTAAGATATGCATAAGCTGCAGGAAAAATGAACATTAAGTTAAAAACACACCTACTAGCTTGAGTGTTTGGGTGGCAGTGCTCAATCCATGCATTTACATACATACATATATATTTTGTACATATCATTAATTTTAGGGTCTGTTTTGTACTATTTATCATTAATGTCCTACACATGTAGAATAGCAAAATTAGAATCATAAATACTACAGAGAAGAGCCTTTTAAAAATTTTCTTCCCAACCAGGAAGTAAATTGGTTAGCTATGCCAATGGAGAGCTGTCAGCTAGTTGGCATATAAAAACTTTGCAGCTTTTTGAAATATAGTCATATGATCTTTAACTCTTATTTCACTCTGAAATGATTGTATGATATTTGTATTTAACACATTCTCCCTTTGTCTCACTGAGAATAAATACACGTTCATTTATTTGTGCTAATTTCAAAAATTAATTTCATGTCACAATACATCCTGCTTCATATAACAATCATTTTGCATTTATCCTGCATATATTTGCTGCTTGCGTTGCACTTCTATAATAAAGTACAACATACATCCCCCCACCTTTTATCCTGATGTATTAAAATCATATATTTTGTCACTGTTGCTTCCCGTAGTGAAACATCCTTTTATTTCCCATAGTCCATGATCATTAAACAAATCACATACTTGAAGCCTGACCCATAATATCATGAATTTCATTAAATAACCTTTACTGTTTGTTTCATCAGATAGTAGCAGAAATCATTTTGACCAACATGTCACAATTATACGTCACCCCACCCTTTCTTTAATGTCTGAGTACTGTCAGTTGTGATATAACTCAGAAAAATCTGTTTAATTATATACTCCTGCTGTGCATATCATGAAAACCATACACACATACTTTACATATTGTAAAAAATCATATATACATACTGCGCATATTGTCTGGCAAATGTAAACCAAAAAACAACAGCATTTCCCATTGACAGAATTCTAAAAAAAATCTTGTTGTGTTCTAGTAACATCTGTTTGTTAGCCAGTAGGCCCACTTTTAAAACAATTCCTTTTTAGGAACAACCTGAGAACAATGGCTGGTTAACTGACTTGCCCAAGGTCACTCTGTGCCGACAGCCAGGCTCATTTCTAATACTCTTATCTTTAATATAAGAATTTTTATTAAATCTGTTTTAATAAATGTAACAGCCCCTAAATTAGTATTACTATAAAATAAAATTGCAAGCACAAAAAGTGTCTTACATTTCTTAAGTAACCATTCTCCTGGAGCACAGACATACAAGTGTTATTTATGCCATAACTTTGCCTGATACATCATGTTTCAATTTGCATGTAGTCCTGTTACTTTTGTCCCGTGATTTTCAATGCATTACCATTATTTTTTCTAACTTTTTTCTAACTGTGTTGCCTTTTGTCCCATTGTCCCTTTGTCCTAATCAATCAGTCAATCAATCAGTCAATCAATCATTTAATTAATTACTCCTATTTTATTCTTATTTCCATCAAAAGAATTTGAGAATTACTAGTAACACATCAGTAAACTCATGCACAAAAATTCTGAATATGAAATCTGTTTTGAGAATGTAATCCTATCTTCTTTCAGTTTTTCCTAGTTAGGGGTCACCACAGCAGATCACCTGTCCAGTCATGATTGGCAGTGGAGGTTTACGGTGTCATGTTGCCAGCCTAGCACCCAACCTTCCACAGAAGGCACACACACGCACACACACACACACACACACACAGACTCATGCCTAGGGTCAATTTAGAGTGTCCAATCCAACTACAGCATGTCTTTGGGATGTGGGAGGAACCCAGAGCACCCAGAGGAAACCCACGCAACCACAGAGAGGACATGCAGACTCCACACAGAGTGCTCCTCAGCCAAGAATCAAACCGGAAAAACCTCTTGCTGTGAGGTGGCAACACTAACCGCTGCACCACCGAGGCCACCCCAGAATGTAATCCTATCTAGTGTCCTCTAATTTCAGGAAAAAATCCTTTTTTTGTGAAAAGTCACACATGTGCATTTATGTAAAGTGTTGTACATAATGTTATGATATACTGGTTGCCTTTGGTTTGAAGTAATTACCAGTTATTGAAGGTTTTTGTGTCTGTTGATAGTTTTATCAGTGCTGAATCCTCCTGCAAAACTCATGCTAATTTCTTTTTACAACCTGTGGAATAAGCATGAACACATTATTGTGGTGTCTTGACACAAAATAAATAATTTTACTGGAATTTACTACAAAATATAAAACACCTAATCCCTTAAGTGTCAGATTACCAGTTACCGGTTGCCTAGGAATTGAAACCTGAATCTTTCTAAGTTTACATAGTCTAAATCTATTACTTCGTTTACACTTTAAATACAATAGAAAACTTTCTAGATTTAAATATTTCAGACACATGGCTTAAGATGGTTTACCTGCTTAAAGTTTAACTCTAACTAATAAACAAAACAACAGAAAAGTCGTCCTATCACAACCATCTTGTTTCCTCAGTTATTGATGAATTTTTACATAAGACTTAACTTTGATTAGAATATGGAACAGCAGTGACCTTTTGTAGCATTTTGTCAGTACCACATGTCAAAGCATGACTGTTTTTACTTCACTTAGGAGTCAGTGAAGCATGTTTTATATATATATGTATACATATATATATATATATATATATGGGTTCCTATGAGTTCATCGAAATGCCAAAACATCGACGCTCACTTCTTCGACACGAAAACATCGACCCTTCATATCATCGACATTTCACGTAAGCGATCCTCCCCCTCTCAGGACCCATGGTAGCACTTGTGTGTGTATTGCGACGTAAATTACAACGCTGTCAAGGGAAATTGTAGGTAGTGACTTGAACCATATGCGCTGTAGTAGACAAACAAGTGCTACCATGGGTCCTGAGAGGGGGAGGATCGCTTACGTGAAATGTCGATGATATGAAGGGTCGATGTTTTCGTGTCGAAGAAGTGAGCGTCGATGTTTTGGCATTTCGATGAACTCATAGGAACCCATATATATATATATATATATGTATGTATTAGATATAGACATAGATAAAGCTATAGAGAGATATAGATTTTTTTGTGTTTGTACGTATGTATATATATATATATATATATATATATATATATATATATATATATATATATATATATATATATATATATATATATATATATATATATATATACATATATATATATATATATATATATGTATATGTATATATTATGTATATATATATATATATATGTGTGTGTGTGTGTGTGTATGCATTTTTTTTTTGTAGTTAAGTTTCACATAGCTCTGAAGACATGCCTGACTTGGTTTAACCTCTACACGCCATGAAAGCATATTGAAAAATAACCGTAATTGAAACCACAAACATATGAACAAACTTGTCTATTTTGCAATACTGAGCAACTTCTGCTTTCAATTTACCTGCTTATTTATGCAATAAGAACAAGTGTGAATTGGAGCCATTGGTGGCTTATCTCATGCACAGTTCAAAGGTAGCACCTCACCCACTCATCTCTTAACTCTTAACTTTGCTTTACTCTGCACCTTACTACCAGTCAACTTCCTACAGTGGACCTATGCCTGCACACACCCTCAGTTGTAATGTCTAAAATAATTCCACTATAGAAAATCCCCCAGCATGTTACATAACATAGTTTAACAAACTGGAGACATATTCACCACAGCATGTCACATGACTGCAGGAAACCCTACATTTACACCAGGGTTAAATATGTTGTATACTAGGTTTCAGGTTAATATTACAAATCATCTTACTGTATAATTTCCAAAAACACCCTTCACTGCATATCCAGGGTCTTTTTGTTTAAGTCCAATATGCATATACTGTGATATTTTTCCTTTTTATTGTGGCAGTTATAAATGATTTACTATGAATGAAGAACGTAGTTACTTTTACTTGCCTGCACCTTAATTAGCTTTCAGCAAAAACTACAAGAAAGTCAGAGTCTTCATTGTGTAATACCTTAAACTTCCTGTAGTGGAGGCCGATAGGATATATGCAAATGACTCCTTTAAAAACATACCAGTATTTCAGCTACATGACTTGTGAATGCCCATGACTTTTTACTTTTTAAGTCTTTATGGGTATATTTAGGTGCTGTTTTTACTGAATGGTTTGTCTGTGTGAACTTTTTACCCTTTAGTTTGGAGGCCCTTAAATTACCTTCGAACATGGATCTAGGTGGCAATTTATCCTAAACTATCCAAAAGCAGACCATATTGAATATCAATGGTTCATTCCCAACCTACGGTTTCTGCGAGAAGATTGCACGTTCTGCCTTCATCTGTGTATTTCTCCTGGTACTTTGGCTCCATCCTTCCTCCTAAAACATGTTGACTGACTGCCTACTCCGTACTTTACGTAGATATATAACATTTATTGTTGCCTTGCGGCTCAACTTGAAAAGTGTGCACATCTGATCATCTTATTTTCTTAACACATAAACTATGCAGGGGACATCGTACATTTTTGTTGTGGTTAATAACTCGATCGTGCCTTCTTACAACACAACATGAACATTGGCTAAATGTCTAGTAACCTGTATCCTTTTGTCCTCTGTTGCTTCAGTAATGCCTGTTGATTCAGAGCTCTGATCTGTAAGTTTGGAGAATTGGATTTGAGTTTGGTAGCTGTCCCTTTATACAGTAAAGCTACAAGGATTAAAACAGCCCATTGAGATCAGCTCTCTACCCTCATTGTCAAACATGGAAATTAATTAAATAAACTGCTGTTGCAGATGATTTGAAATATGCTGTCATTAAATACAATGTCTGAAAATTTGACCCAAATGTCTTTGAAAATAGCTTAGTACATAACTGTCAGTTCCAAGTAGCTGGCTATTTATTTATTGTTTATTTTTATTTTATTTTACATTTGTTAACTGGGAAATTCCGACTGGACCAGGTCCATTTTCAGCGGAGGCCCGGGGAGAAAAGCATCTAGTTGTACAAAAACATTACAGCAAGTATAATACACAAATAAGATGTAGTAAGCAGGTTATAACATATATGGTGAACACAGTAATATAACAAGGAATAACTAAAAACACTCCAAATAAATGATGGTGTAGAAAATAAGTAAAATGACAATGTCAGTTATACATTGGCAAGAGAAGAAAATATATCAAGTAAATTCTACAGTTAAAAGTTCAACTTTTCGGTGGCCAAGATGATGTCCTGGTAACAGCACTTTCTCACAGCTCTCTTACCTCAGTATTATTTCTGACAGGAATTTTTGAGAAAATAAAATAATAAAAAGATAATCTTACTACCAAACAGCTTTTAGGACTTAAAGACATCTTTGGAAGAATTTTCATTACTTTTCATCAGACAATTCCTGTCAAATTAATTATCAGAATACCAACTACAGCATCAGCTATAGAGAATGAGCCATCTCAGGAATTCACCTCAAGACTCTTCTGCCTTCAAAAAGGAATTACATTCACTTATTTCTACTATTCAGGAACTAACAACCAAAATTGACAAGTTGGACAACAAAATAGATTCTTTTGAAGAAAAATGTTCCCCAAAAACTAGAGCAGCTTCAAGAAATGTTTACTCAACAAAAAGCTCAAATATCTGTTATAGAACAGTCATTGAATAACATTGATTCCAGGCTTCTCCAAGAAGAACTGCAAAGAGAATTTTTGCTGCAACAGAACTCACATTTATTAGAAAAAATAGATGATACGGAAAACAGAATGAGAAGAAACAACATACGAATATATGGATTACTAGAAAAAACTGAAGGGGACAATATAATAAACATTCTTGTCACCCGGATCCCAAACATTTTGAAATTGCCTGAAGCCCTTTCCTATGGTATAGAATGTGCACACAGGTCATTAACAGCATCAGGAAATTCGTCTTTAATAAAAAATAAACCAAGATCCATAATTGTCAGACTTTTCTCTACTCAAGACAAAGAAATTATCCTTAAAAATGCCTGGACTAATACACCTATTAAATATAATAATGCCTTAATCAGATTTGACAACGACTACTCTATAAAAGTGGTTTCTAAAAGAAAAGAGTTTCTGCCAGTAGTGAAGATTCTGAAAAAGAAGCAATTGAAAACACATCTCTTGTTTCCAGCAAGACTTAAAGTCTTCCTTCCAGAGGGAATAAAAGTATTTGAAACAACAGATTCAGCAGTAAAATATCTTTCTAACAATAATATCTTGACACAACAAGAATCTATGGACTGGACAAATAGTACAACTAAAAGGAATGCAGAGGTAAATAACTGGAAGACAGTTGAACAGAAGAAAAAAAATTAAAGGACAAATAAATTAGAAGTCATATATACCTTAAAAAGCTTAAATAATGCCATAAGAAACAACACATGTTCTGGTTATTAAATCCAATAAAGTAACAGGTACTTTTTTCATTTATCTTTTACTAAGTAGATCTAGAATAGACATAAACTAATTAGACTAGTTATGAAACATCTAATGTCTAGGTAAAAAAGAGAAAAACGGGAATAGTCATGTTCATTTGATTGTTGGGGACTTGTTTTCATTACAATATATTAAAATGCATAAAGCGAGTAATACCATGATTCACGTCAAGTGTTATGTCATTCAAGTTGATATAATTGTCTCTCTGTTTACTTCTGTCTACTTATAAATGTGTTACAAAGCTAAAATCCCTAGGTGCGTATTGTTTCTTAACGGGGCTTTCAGATCGTGAGAGACAATGAGTACATTGAATAACTTTTAAAAAATTGAAGATTTACAGCTAAGATTGTTGTTGTGGTGATTTATTTTTCTGAGCTTCTGTGGATTAATGGGTTTCTATCTGCGAGAGGTTAAGGGAGTGATGTTGTTCATACTACTCTATTATCGCCATGCAGATTTACAAATAAGTAATTACATCACTTACACAAGCGTTACTCATTAAAGAGAAAAGTCCTTGTTTTCTTTCCCGCTTTCTTCATGAGTTGCAGGCTTCAAATTAATATACACAACAGCACTCAGATGCTCGATTTTCCCTTGCAAGCACTTCATGATTGCGTACATTGTCGTCCGAATAAAGCATCAGAGGATGATGACGTGAATCTCAAAGGAGCGCTCTTTTTAAAGTGCCAACACTACTATAAAAGTTGAAACCATGAATACATACATGGGTGCTTTCCCGTTGGACTTCTACCATGTGTCTTGGGACCTTGACTGGCGTGTCATGGCCTATTCCTTTCCCCACGGCTAAGTTTCAGCACTGCGCTTGCTCTCTCGATCCATAGGTGGAGAAATAAAGTATCCTTGCATGTTTTGCAAGCACTGACAGGTGTCACCAAACATGAAGACAGTGGGTATTTTGTTCCTTGAGTAAATTACACCACGGGGGAGGACAATGGAATATGGGCATTAATAGGACTGTGTTGTAGCCCTTTGCAGTTTTTAGCATAAATATAATTCCAGTCGGATGGTACACCATTGACACAGTTGTACTTATTTATTTTTTTTTATTACTGTCTAGAATGCAGGGTTAACACAAGGGGTACTACAACTGAAACAATTCATGCAGAAATGCCTATGTGGAGAAATAAGGTATCCTTGCAGGTTTTGCAAGCACTGACAGGGGTAAACATGAAGACAGTGGTTGAGCAACTTGGCACAGATATCCAGAACTGACAGGTGAGACTAGGGAAGAAGTAAATAAATACATACATAAATAAAAATAATCATATCACATGTTCCAAGTCTTAGGAACAGTCAGTCTGAAGCAAATAATACTTTATTCTTTACAAAGTAGTCTGATGTCATTGCATTGTAGCCCTTCAAGGTAGCTGTTTTAGAAAGTGGAAATGTCAGTCTCTGTTTATTAGGATGGAGAGGGCTGGGTCACTACATTAATGTTGGAGGACACAAGTGGTGGAACTTTCAATAGTTTATAAGTAAAGATAGGTGTGTGTATAGAGAAATGTATGAGCGGAACCATTTTCCGACTAAACGTTCTTGGCAGACTTAACATTTTGTAACTGAGTGCAGTTTATTCTTGACGCAAATGAGAAGTATAAATGGATGAACATAACAGGTCTGTAAGAAATGCAAGAAATCCTTATAATTTCTTATTATGAACCTGCTAGTTATTTTATCTGCAAAATGTAAATTTCTCAAATTATTTGGACCGGGGGTGTGTAGTGGGGGTTTAGCCAAAGGGTGCTGCAAATTCTTTTCTGACACACTGAGAAAATGGGAAATATTAATTGCAAAATTACATGTCAAAGAATATTTAACCAGCATTAAAGTCATAAGATATTACTTGCAAAATGACATAGTAAACATATAATGAGACAGAAGATGCTATGATATGAAAAGAACAGGATTTTCTCAAATTTGATCTAAGTACCTAATTCAAATTTCTTATAAAGGAATTGTAACTTTCTAAATATAAATTAAAACTTGTGTACTGTATCAGAAAGCTATCTAAATTATTGTTTTGCTTTGAAAAGACATTTAAATGTTAACTAGAAGTATTGTTTTTTGTTTTCTTGAAACTTGACTGGAAATAAGTTTACATTTTAAAAACAAACCGGTAATGGCAAACTAACTGTCTTACAAATGTTACATGTATAAACCTTAATACCTATATACATGCTTGCATATATTTATTAGCTGACTATACTATTGTTTTAAGTTATGTAAATATTGTTTAATTAAATAATGAGGTTAAGAGAGACTAATCTAAGCATTATTCTCAGATTTAGAAGGTTTGCTTGGGTAGTTTTCCTAGTCAAGCAAAGAGGTATAATACCTCATAGGGATAGGGAATGGCTTGTATGATTAAATATTTTAAGTTTAGGAGTTCTTTTGTTTTTTTTTTTAGAATGGTTTGGTGTCTACAGAAAACAAACAGAAACACTACATGAAGAAAACTTTGAATCATACTCACAAAACAAACCAAGGGTTAAAACTATTTATAAATACTATTACATAAAAACAAACACAAACTAAACATGAAATGTTTATCTATAAATGTGAATGGTCTCAATAATAGTAATAAAAGGAGAAATCTATACAAGTATTTAAATATACACAAGCCACAAATAGTATTTCTTCAGGAGACACACCTATTAAAGATATAAACAATCTTAACATCAATAACTACACAGTATTAGTAAGCACTCAACACAAACAAAAGAAGAGAGGAGTAGCCATATTAATTCATAATGCAACCTTATCTCCCAGAATAATTAACACCTATCAAGACACATCTGGTATGTGTTGTCTAGTGTCTATGGAATTAAATAGAAAAGTATACACATCAGTTAACTTATACTGGATACCAGGACTTGGAGTAGGAATAGTAAAACATGATTTTGAACAAATAATACATTTATCTAAGGGTAGCCTAATAATAGCAGGAGACTTTAACTGTATAACAGATGACAGAGATACAAATTCAAAAATCACAAGAAGAAAATCACCAGTATCAAAGGCACTTTTAAAGTTCATAGACACAGCATGTATAAAAGATATAAATTAATTTGCTGATCCAGATTCATTAATTTATTCGTTCTACTCACATAGACACAAGATTAGCTCTAGAACTGATAGGATATACATGTCTAATAATTTAATGATGAAAATAGAAAGTGTTAAAATAATAAGCTGCCCACTATCAGACCACAATGCTTTAGTTTTTGATATAGAACTAACACATACAAACACTAACCCCATTACAAGAATACCTGCCTACATCACAAAATTAGCAGACTTTAAAGAATTCTATGAGAAAGAAATCAAAACTTTTCTTGAACTAAATGCCACAAGAGATATTTCAGAAATATATATTTGGGACTCATTAAAAGCATATACATATGGAAAAGTAATATCTTGGTATATCAATAAAAGAAAAATATGGAATAAAAATATAACAGAATTACAAAAGAAAGCTGATAAATTGAAATTAGAAGTACAAAAAGGAAATACAGATTTAGTTCAAGAACTATTACAAATGAATAACAAATATACAGAAATATTACACCATAAGACTATGATTAATCTAGAAAAGTTAAAATTAAACTCTTATTCCACAAACCCATTACACCAGAGACAGCTAGCTAACAGAACCAAAAAAATAATCAAGTCTAAGCAAATAAAAGAGTTATACATTCCTAATACAAAGAAAAAAGTTACAAATCTAAATGGTGTATTAGAAGCCTTTAGACTCCAATATAACTCTGATAATACTTCAAATATTCAAGAAATACCCACCAAAGATATAAAAAATTACCTAGAAAACAAAATTCCCACTCGATTAACACAAGACCAAATAGAAATTATAAGTAAATCAATTACTATGATGGAACTGAAATCACAAATCAAAAATCTTAAAGTAAATAAAGCACCAGGTCCAGATAATATATTACGAGAAATGCATAAAATGATACCTAATCAAGCAATATCCTTACTCTTAAAAGTATATAACATAGTTAAACAAGATATAAATATCCCTCCCTCTTGGAAATACTCACTGATATCACCAATAATTAAAGAAGGTAAAGATGAGAAACAATGCTCTTCATACAGACCAATATCCTTTTTAAATATAGATTACAAAATATTTATGGCAATATATACAGACAGGATCAAACATTTTCTTCCTATACTAATTCATGAAGACCGGACATGTTTTATCAAAGGAAGGAATACATATGACAATCTTAAAAGAATCCTAGCAATAATAGATTATACTAAACATTCAAACAAAGAGTTAAATATAATTTCCTTGGACATTAATAAAGCCATTGAATCTGTAGATTGGAACTTCTTAATAATAATATTGAAAGAATACAATTTTTCTGCAACGTTTAACACCCTCATCCATTCATTGTATAAAGATTCCATAGCATATGTTAAACTAGGGTCATATAGATCAGGCCCTATACAGATTAAAAAAGGAACTAAACAAGGCTGTCCATTATCTCCATTGTTATTTGCATTACTTATAGAACCATTTGCAAATCAAATTAGATCTGATAATAATATTAAAGGCATCTACATTAATAAATCATTAAACCTCAAACTGCAACTCTTTGCAGATGACATACTTCTAACCCTATCCGATGCTAACAAATCATTACAGGCTTTATTTGATGACATAAATAATTTTCAAAGTGTCTTAGGTTTATTCTTTAATGAAAATAAAACAAAAATGATGTCATGTAATACCAAAAAGAAGCATATAAACAAAAATATTCCAAATACATAGCAGTGGACAGTAAGCTACCATATTTAGGTATAGATTTACTGGAAGATTTAAATGATTCCCTTGTATGTAATTGCAAACGACACTAGACAAGCTAGAGCAAATCATATCTAAATGGAACAAATATATGTTTGCAATGGGAGATAGATTGTATTTTATTAAATCAATCATCTTTCCCAAGATACTGTGTCTAATACAAAGCTTTTCATTACCACCTCCCATACATATCATACAGAGATATAATAAACTAACACTAAACTTTTTATGGTTTCCAAACAAACCCTGAATTGCTTTAAATAAGCATTTACCAAACTGGGAAGAAGGTGGAATTAATATACCTGATATTGAGACATATGATATATCCTCTTTTGTCAAAAATATAACTTTATGGTCAAATACTTATTACAAAACTATTTGGAAACAAATACATGAACAGATCTATATAGAACTTAATTATAATCATATACAAGATTGCTTAACCATAATTCCATCACCTCTTGTTTGGATGTTGAAAGAATACCTAGTAGGAAAACTTAAAAGTAACAAAATGCCATCAAAATATATAAATATTACATTATTATCATTTAAAACATACAATAACAAAGTCCCAAATATTAATTCATGGTTCTTTTTAGCTTTTCCTATAGCCTTTACACCAACTATTTTTGATACATCTCAAATTCAGAAAATGAGTATACTCAAGGCAAGCTCAGTAAACTACTGGCATCAGCTGATAGAGCAAGGGAAATATTAACCAATGATCAAATAATCATTAAATATAATATAAATAATGATTTATGGCCACTCCTGCAAAATCTAAGGCAATACCTCATAAGCAGAATAGAACAAATGCAACTGACAGTCAGACATTCATTTCCAAAATTTATAGAATATTTTATTATTATAACAAATCAGCCTTATCAAGGCAGTGGTTGCTTGTCTAATATTTATAAAATTATTAACAAAAACAAAAGTCTATCATGTAGATACTTACTGGGATTATTACACACAGATAAATAAACATCCTCCAAATGAAGAGGAAAAAATATTTTAAAATCCTCAAAATATTCAACATTGTCAATATACTAGCAATTATTCACATGGAGATTCTTAAATAGGAGTTTCTATACACCACACAAATTAGCAAAAAATGTTGCTATTGAGGATCAATGTTGGAGATGTCAAACTAAAACAAGAGCTGACTGGCAACATGTATTTTATACATGTAAATGTCTTACTGTATACTGGAGCAATATTACTTATTTTTTTCAGATTGTCTTTAATGATAATTTCCAACAAACAAAGTCATTGATTTTATTCAATTCTCCTATTCATCAGACTTCAAAATTCTATGGACTTTGATTGCAGTAGCACGCAAAGTCATTACCATTCACTGGAAAAGTGCGATTTCTCCCACATTCAAGAAATTCAAAAATCTATCTTTAACAGTTGGTCATATGGAAATATTTACATTGAAGATCAGAACTACCAGACCTACATCACTTTTTAATTCCTGGATGAAAATACTGGAAATTTTACAGAAAATGGGCAAAGATGTATGAACTGAAATATCATTCTTCATAATATATTTTAAATGTTTTATTGCTTTCTTCTGTATAGACACCAGTGTATATAGTTATACAATGTTTTGACGTTTATAGGTTTCACAATTGTATATATGTTATTTGATCTTAGATCTCATGTAATATTTATAAAATATTATAATTTAAAATAAAATAAAAAGATTGAAAGTAAAAAAAAAAAGTTCAGCTTTTGAAATGAACAAGCATGCAGGTGATCCTAGATCAAGCAGGTGATCAGAGAGGAATATGGAGAATTAATAGCAGTATGGGTAAGGTTATGTGATACATGGACATAACCAGGTACTAAGGAGATGTGATTTGAGGGAGTTTTTGAATACAGAGATGGAGGGGACAGTGAACACAGAATGGGGTAGAGAGTTCCAATTTCTGGTAATGGTGTGGGAGTAGATTACTTTCCCTGCATTATTATTGGCTTTGGTGATGGAGAGGAGAGATTTTTCACTAGATCTGAGGTACTGGTTTGCAGTGTAGACAGTAAGTAGATTAGCTATTGAGGGGGGGGGGGTTCAAGGTATTTGAGAATATTGTAGACTGTACCCAGCTGGTGATAGTTAAGTAGCTGTGGTAACTCAAGCCATTTTAGTTCTTTTAGTGCAGTACAGTGATGGGTTCTATAGGCTGAGTTAGTAGCAAACTTGGCTATTTTATTGTAGCATGATTCTAGTTTGTCTAGGTCACACTTTCTGATTTGGGAGAAGATTGGTGCTGCGTACAATAGAGTTGAGAGGAGGTGGCTTTGTGCAAGAGTGACTCTAGCTTTTGTGAGAGAAAGGACTTATGCCTTTATAGGGAGCCTAGCTTTTTGTCTACTAGTTTTATGGTATGTGACGTGGACATCAAAGTGAAGATTATTGTCAATTTCAATGCCCAGAAGTTTGGTGTGGTTAGAGGGGGGAGATGGTGGTGCTGTCCTTAGATTTTATGGTAAAAGGAGAGGGGGGGTTGATCTATTAGGGGAAAATAGTAGCAATTTTGTCTTTTTGGGATTTAGAATTAGTTGGATACCTGAGATCCAGTTTTCTATGGAGTTGAAGGTATCTTGAGTGAGTGTTTGTAGGGTGGTGGGAGATGAGGAGGAGCAGATCAGGGTTGAATCATCTGCATATTGAATGAGTGTGGCATGCTGTGTAGAGCTATTGAGATTATTTGTGAATACAGAAAATAGTAGTGGGCCCAGTATAGAGCTCTGTGGGAATCCTATGGTGGTTGGAAGTTGTGGAGACAAATTTCCTTTCCACTGGACAGATTGTTGACTGTCAGATAGGTAGCTTCTGAACCAGTCAGTAGTAGAGGAGGTGAAGGATAGTGGTGTTAGTGAGACTAGTAGGCTGGAGTGGGAGAATATGTCAAATGCCTTTGAGAGGTCTAGGAAAATGGCTGATACATATTTGTTATCATTCCTGTGAAGGTTGATATGATTAATGAAGGACAGAAGGGCAGTGGTAGTGCTGCGATGTGGATGGAAACTGTGTTGTGTGGTAGATAGGAAATTGCGTGTTAAGAAATGTCATCACCTGCAAGTGGATACATTTCTCAAGAATTTTAGATAGGGGGCAATAGGTCGGTAGTTGGAGAAGTCATAGGAGTTACCTCCTTTATGGAGAGGAATGATGTGAGATACTTTCCAGAGTTTGGGTATGTAGGATTCTTGTATGGAGTGGTTGATTAGGATGGAGACAGGATATGATAGGGAGTCACTAGCCATTTTTTGGTATGCAGCAGGTATGTTATCAGCTGCCAGTGTGGTTGGTTTGAGTTTTAGGTGGAGTTTTTTGATAGTTGAGGTGGGCACAGGTGATAGGCTGAAATAGGGGGTACTGTGAGATAGGTTGGGTTGCAATTGAGGTAGGCTATTTTTGGTTATTTGACTGGACAAGGCTAAGATGGACTTAGTTAAATGGTTATTAAATTGAGAAGCTATGTCTAGGGTATTGTCTGTAGAGTTGGGTGCTGGAGTAGTGGTTTTGCCTGGTTTTACTAGGGAGTTAATGGCATGCCAATATTTTTGTGGATTCTTTGAATATTTGCTTTGGGCACTAAGAAAATAGTTTTGCTTGTTTATTTTGGATTCAGCCTTGGCCTTGTTTCTAAGCTGTTGATAGTGTTGCCTTGAGCTAGAGCTATTGTCTGTTTTCCAGATTTTCCAGGCTTTATCTCTGGCTTTTACCAAGGCTCTAGTGCCCTTACTTAGCCAGGGTGCATAGTTGGCCTTAACTCTGATCTTTCTGCTGGGAGAAAGACTGTTAAGAATGTTAGAGAAGGTAATATTGAAGTATTCTACTGCGTGGTCTAACCCTAGTGTTTGTAGTGGTTCCCAGTTGCAGTTGCTTAGGACTGTATTTAGTTATTGTGGGGTAAGGTTACAGTCATCTTGTACTAGTTTGTAGACAACTGGTTTGGGGTGATTGGAGTGTGTGTGGAGTAGGAGGGTGGGGTGATGATTACTTAGATCATCTGGGAAACAGCCTACTGTATAGTTTTGCTTGGGATAGTTGGTTAGTGTTCAGTCCAATACAGATTCTTTTTTTTTTGTCTATTCTAGTTGGTTCTTCAATTAGTTGAGAGAACCCATATAAGTTGATATGTGTAGAGGGGCTGCTGGAGTTCCAGACTATTCAGTTGGTGTTTAGGTCACCTAGTAGGATTGTTTCCTGTGGTAGGTTGTCCTTTGTCCAGTGTAGGATGTCTTCTATTATGAGTGAGTTATTGTCTGGGGGTATGTAACAACATGTTACATTGATCTTCTGGTGTTTCTTAAGGAGAAGACAGAAAATAGGACTTCAGCATTTTGAAATGTGGGTGGTGTGGTGTGCAGGAGCTGGAGGTTAAGGATGTTTTTAAAGAGAATGGCTACTCATCCTCCTTTCCTGCTTGTTCTATCAGATATAAGTGTATTATACCCTGGGGGGAGAAAGTCTTCATCCTGGATACTGGGTTTAAGCCAGGTCTCTGTAATGGTGAGTATATCAGGGTTGTAGTGGGCTATGAATGCATGTAGGTCTTTTAGCTTGTTGGTAATGTTTCTTATGTTGAGATTTAGGATCAGCAGGTCAGATGTTTGTTTGGCTTTGAGGGGACCTGGATTTGGGTGAAGGTCACCAGAGGTTAGCAGAGTTTGTAGCAGTGTCAGTATGTGCTTTTTAATATTAATAGTTTGTGAGCTTGGTCTATGTGCATTTTTCCTAGTGTAATGAGTTGGTGATATGATTATATGTGAGTACGTTGTAGTTGTGAGATTTATAATTGTAAGGCACATGTAGAAGTGTGAGTGGGTTTGACAGGGAGGGCTAGAGTGGGTAGTATTATAAGAGTAATTGTTCAGTGGTTGGTTTGTTTGTAAGGAAGTGAGGAAGGTTAGTGATAGTAGAGCTAGTGATAGGGATGTGAGCATGGGTAACATGATAGACCTAACAGTCAATGCTACAATTAGTATTCTTGGTTGGTTGGTTGGTTGGTTGTGAGTTAGCTTGGAATGTGTTATTGGGAGTGAGATCAGTGTAGGAAGTAACTGGACTGGATGGTGGGAGGGAGGTGAGAAGTGTGGGTTGGGCTAGGGATTAGGTAATTAGGGGTTGGACTAGTGGTCAGGTGATTAGGGGTTAGAATAAAAGTAGAGGTAGTGGTACGGGTGGGAATTGGGGGGCAGGGTAGGGGAGCAAAGTGAGCAGAGCAAACGGAGTGGGCGCACTTGCCCTGCAGGGCTGAGAGTGAAAACTATCAGTGGAGGACTAAGGAAAGGCATGTAGAATTAAGCATTTAACTTTATTGAATGGGGTTATCAACAATATACTTATAGGGGTGACTGTACACTAAACCTAATTAACAGGGTTGGGTAGTTATTTTAATAAGTTGCAGCAATTATTTAACTTGGATAAATAAGTTACTGTAAAATATTAGTAGGCTGAAATATTGACAGGCAGAGCCATGTAGCTGTGACTATGAGGAATTTACTTTAACCAGATATTGACTGGCATTTAGATTGGGGTCAACTTTGGGAGCCCTAACTGTTGTGCACACTATAGAATGAGAAAAAAAATGCTCTAATCGCTGATTATATATACAACAGTAGTCACCTATGTGAAAAGCTTGAAATGGGTAGCCTTGTTGTTCCTTTTCTTTTTGTGTGAGATCTGTCCTGTAACAAGTGAGCGGTCGAAATCTATTTTTGTTGATGTCCTCGAAGGGGGAGAGGGGACTTCCAGGAGAAAATTCCCTGCAATTACCTAGAAAAGACAAAACAGTAAGGTTATAAGCAGGGAAGAGGTAACACAGTAAAAGATACAGAGAATATATAAGACAGATACATAGTACAAGAAACTGGTATTCAAGCAGAAATAATACTTAACAGAATGAAGTCGTATTTTAAGGTATATATACAGATTCAGGTTACGCCCTAGCAATACAATTCAGTAAGCATTAATCGTGGTTACTCAAGCAAAGCTTATGGTAGCAATACACAGTTTATAGGTATGTATGTATGTATGTATGTATTTATTTATTTATTTGACATTTCTTTACCAGGAAAGTCCAACTGAGTAATAACTCCTTTTTTAGCCAAGGCCCAGGGAAAAAAAAGCTCTATAATTAAATCAGTTTTACAAACAAATAAAACAGCATGGGTACATAAGAAAACAATATTTACCATAGCCATATCCAGCGTATATACACAGTGCATAAGTACAGTCAGTTGAATGTTGCAAGTTATACATGCTATAGCCAGAGTAGAACAGACCCCATATATTGGTAGAAAAAATATGGCAGTAATGAAGCTAAAACAAGAAGAATCATAACTGTTTGGCTGATAAGAATTTATTCCTATGTCTTATTCAGAATGTATAACCTCAAACAGTAGCTGAATGTGGTTTCATGTTACACTCTCACAGTGGCTGTAGTAGTCACCCAGGTTCAAGAAAAATATGACCACAGGTCAAGTAATTTTCCCAACAAAGCCTTATGGCAGATGAAGCATAAGTGTTTGGCCGTGTGTATGTGTGTGTGTGTGTGTGTGTGTGTGTGTGTGTGTGTGTGTGTGTGTGTGTGTGTGTGTGTGTTTGAGGGGTACACAGCATCTTAGCTGGGTTGCTGGAGTCATAAACCAGATGTATCAGCTGATCATACAGCATCTGCTGCCTGTAGGAAGAATGATTCGGTAAGATCACTGTAAAAGCTGACTGTACAGATAAAGTTAGTGCATGCTGGGAAGCTGTATATTCTGGGTAACATTGTACAAATATCTTACATAAAATGGGTTAATTTGTCTTTTCTTTTCCACTGAAAGGCTACATCACAGATCTCACAGGAGCTGTCAGATTTGGTCGTCTACTGTAAAAGTGTGCACTTCCGAGACTTTCAGCATGCAAAGGAGAACCAGGCAGTCCATGAAATGTGCTCATTCAGTGAAATGAAGGCCAAGAAGCTGACTAAGGAATCAGGTAGCCATTTTTTCATACAGTTAATCAGCAGTATGTTCTGAAATAAGATTAAATTATCAACACACAAAGATAGTGTCTGCAAGTGGAGCATGTGCAAAACTGAGCCAATGAAGATACGGCAATAAATTAAGAAGCTGCAGAAACTATGCAAAGTCTAAGATGTCTAATGAATAGTTTTTGATAAGGAACATGCAACATTTGTGGTTATGGGGAAAGGGCAACAGTAAGGAAGATTCATGTAAAAGTCAATTAGAGAGGTTTGGATCCTAGTCAAACAGCAAAGAGTGGGCAAGAAAGTTACATTATAACAGGGAGCAGTGAACTTGCATAAATGTGTTTTTAAAATCCTGCTTAATCAACAACATTGTTTTAGCATACAGTAACTATTTTCTATTATGCTTTGTAAAAGAGACCTATCATTCCCTTTAACACTCATTATCAGCCTTCTGTTGCATTACTAAAGTGTGTTGTTTTGGGGGTTAAGGGGTACCATGCCCCCCTTACAAAGCATAACAAAAAGTAGCATAAGTAGGTGCTAGACAAACAGCATAGCAATGATACATTCCCTTTATGTTACTTGTACTCTCAATGGGTGATCGGTAATCAGGGAAGGTAAATGGTGCTGCTGTGCTCAAGTGCAGACAGGATTTGGGCAGGGAACAAAAAGTGATGAGGAAATGTGAGACACAGTTATTCAGAGGGATGTGAGAAACAGTCTTTTAGAAAGGAAAGGGCAAGAGCGAGAAAGATGTGAACAACTAGCAAGAAGGTAGCAGTTGGGAGGGTGGCCTAATGGTTAAGGTGTTTGCCTTACAAACACCAGGTGCAGGGTTTGAATCTCACAAGGGATAATTGGCTAGGCTTAAAAAAATGACCTACAAGGGCAGTTAGCCTAGTACTACTAATCTATGAACCTAAAAAAACAGAAGCTGGAATACTTTGAGTATGATTTGTAGGTCACAGTCAGCTAGCAAGGTGTCACCTGCACTGGTGCAGCTGTTACCGTTGTTGCCTCACAGCAAGAGATTCTCTGGTTTGATTCTCGGCTGGACCACCTTCTGTGCAGAATCTGCATGTCCTTGCTGTGGTGAAGTGAATTTTAAAGACATGCAGGTAGGTGCGTGTGTGTGTCTTCTGTGAAGGCTGGGTGCTGGGCTGGCAACTCAACACAGTAAAATCTTCACTGACAATCAATCTGCGGATCGGTGATCCACTATGGTGGCCCCTAACCCGGAAAAGTGGAAAGACATAGCATTTTAGTCAGCTAGTGAGGTAAGAGTATATTGAGGTGGGAACTGGTAACATCATTATAGGAATATCTTTGAGATGAAGTGGATCTTTTTTCTGAGTAGTGCTTCCACTGCTGAAGCTTACAGCTTAAATTGCTTAACTGCTCATTAATTTGCTTTTGTAAATATGAATGTTCAACTAAAGAACTTAGCAGTCTATCTAGTCATTTTTCATGGTAGTAGTCAGTATTTCATAGAAGTTGTGTTGCAAAGCCTTCTTATCTTTCATCTTTTGTTTCTAGGAGATAAATTTGTGCAGCACAACATGAGGTATATAAGTCGAATTTACCCCAAAGGCACACGGACAGACTCCTCAAATTATAACCCTGAAGAAATGTGGGTTTCTGGTTGTCAACTTGGTGAGAAACATTTATTTTTATTAATTTAATTGTTATTTTCTGTCTTGAACTGTATTTTGATTTTTTGTTAAGAATCTGCTGCTAGAAAAGCCCCAATAGTAAGATGCAATGCCTTCTGGGTATGTAACATTCTTGAGTACTCTCCTGAATGCCACACTCTGACTGACTGAAATGGGGGGGGGGCAGATCATGCTAAAACAATGAGATGCATGAGTCATGCTTTAACATGCTACCTTTATTTCATTCCTTCACCTTGTTAATTTTGTCTGACCTTCAACTGTCCAAGGTCTATTTAAAATGCATACCCTTGCTTATGAGTTGGGCAATATAGACTTATTTTCTTACTATCCTGGCTATGTGTTGCTAAAAGGCCAAATTACTATCTAAAGATATTCCCAAATCCCTAACTACTGGGTCAGCTCTCAGGGGTGTTTTATCAGTGAAGTAATTTGCTTGGGTGGATGACTTCCCAAAGGGCATTATAATGCATTTCTTCTCTCTCAGTTTTAATCATGGTTTTGGCACCAATCACTTGTTTTGTGTCAGACTCTCTTGTAGGATGTTAGTGTCACTGGGGGGAATCTATGATAGCTCCCAATTTACAGTCATCTACCTACTTGGTGAGCTAGTGACCTTCAACATTAGCTTGACTTCTGAGAAGTAGATGCCAGACAGCAGCAAACCCAACAGAGAGCCCTGGGGTAGTTTGCTGGTGACCAGTTGCCTGATGGAAGTATTCTCACCATCCCTGTCTTGTTGGGTTCAGTCTGTGAGCCAGCCAGCAATCCAGCAAGTTATGTAGGGATTTATGCCTAGTTATGAGAGTTTGTCAACAATACCTGAGTGCAGTAGTGTACTGAACACTTTTGCCAGGTTGAGGTAGGCAGTGTGCACCATGTTTCCCTCATCCATAGGCTTGGTGACCCTCTCAAAGAAGTCTATCAGGTTGATTAGGCAAGATCTTTCCCTGACAAAGCAAAACTGGGACAGGTCAAGTATCCGTAGATTCCCAATGTTCTTTTTGATCATTTCCATGATAATTCATTCCATGGTTTTGCATATTAGACTTGTCAGACTGATTGGTCTATAGTTCTCAGGGTCAGTTGATGATCCATCCTTGTGGAGAGGGACAACCATTGCAGCTAACCATTCACTCAGTAAATAACCTGTTTATATAAAATAAAAATAGATTACTAGACTCCTGGTTACCCCCATATCAAACATCTCCAGTGACTGTATAACTGTGGTAAATAACAGAGTTAAGTCACTTTTATACACAGACCATTTTTATACCCATCAGTTACAGCCATTTAATTCACTGTGTACGCAACTCAGACATCTAGTTCTGATCTTAAAAAAATGTCACTGCAAAAGCATCCAAATTTGATTCTCTCAAACTAGTCCTGCAAGGCCAGAATAGTGTCTCCATCCATTCATCCAACTATCCATCCATCCATCCATCCATCCGCAACCTCTTTTTACACATGGGCTTGCGGTGTCACTTCAACATTGACAATCATCTAATGCCAAGATTCACACCACCGGACATCCCCCACACCCAGTAGTTATAGCCACTGAAGATACGTGATTATAATAAAATAAATAAATAATTACCATATATCCCAGTCAGACTTTCCCGGTAAATAAATGTAAAATAAATATAGTTCCATTTCTGTTTCATACAAATACACTACAGCCAACCACAGAAAAGTGCTCTGGCTTGCTTTACACGAACACTCATTAGTTTTGCAGAACCACCATAATCATTGTTTAACGTAGGCAATCAATAGGATTCCAGGATCAGTCACCTTCAACCTTAGATGGCCCCCATACCCAATAATTACAGGGGTTTTGTGTACACCTCCAATGACTCAATGTAATAAAATCAATTAAAAAAAAATTGCTACAGTAATTTACTTTAGCCTTGTTAAAAATGCATAGTAGCCAGCCATGTCAGCTTGTTCCACAGAAATGGCCAAATGAATTTATTTTAGATCTGTTAAAATACACGGTAGCCAAAAACATCAGCTTGATTTACAGAAAGCAAATTAGTCCTGTGAAGTCTACTATCCATTAATGTCACTGTCAACCTTTCATCTCCAAAGTATGGAACACTACCAACACTACCTCTTTCAATATGGAACAACTGGAGAAAAACAAGAAACACTAACAAATTACTAACAAGTTCAACTAGGAAGCTCACAGAATGGTTAAAATGTATTACTTAAAAACATTCTTATGATGAATTAATATGAATCAGTATTATTTACCTGAGATATTAGTTATAAAACAAAACTATTACACGTAATATGTGGCAGCCCTTTTCAATGAGTACCATAAGAAACATGGACTTTTTTAAGACTCAGGATAAGGAACGATGTTATGTTGTCCTATCTTGCCTTCATTCTGTGCTGGTTGGGTTCGTGACTGAGCATCGGTTCCCACTTACTCAGACTAATTCAAAAGCTCAAGAGCTTCCACTGGCTCGCAGCTATGCCCTATCCCATGATGCTTAGGGAAGATAACCCAGATTTCGTTTGCCACTCAAGCAGATCGGGTGACATCTGACTGGCTCTTGGCTAAGTTTTTTCTTCATATTATATTTTCAGCACTAATCATTAAAAATGTTATAGTTGAAACATTGTTAACCTTTAGTTAGTTAATTAAGGACATTTTGTCTGTGTTTCTCCCTGCCTTTGTTGTTGCTGGCCATCGTCTTTTTTTTGTCAGGCCTACCTGTTTGCTCGTCTTAGTTCCCTATCCCCCGCCTCAAGCTCATTTTTAGAGAGCTTTTCCTCCCCTTTTAGGTAGCTCATTTAAGTTAGAGGGCTCCTAGCAGCCCATTTAACTTAGAGGGCTGCTCCCCTACCCTCCCATTTCTGTTTTCCCCATAGTCATGAGGAGAATTCATTTAAATTAGAGGATTCTCTCCTGTGTAGTTGTTGTGCGTGATTCATGACTTAGCGATATAGATATATAAAAAGTTTTATTTGTATTCGTAGACTAGTTTTGTGTGCTGTGTTTTTCTTGATATTGCTAATTTTCCTTTGGTAGCTTCTAGGTGAAGCTGTAGTTATATATATTATATGTATATATATATATATATATATATATATATAAAATATATATATAGGTTCATAGGTTCATAATAGGCCATCTGCCCTAGGGCATTTATAAGCCTAGCCAGAATGTGTTTGGCTTTCGCCACCCATTTTAAATTTATTTTGCTATGCCCTTTTTCGAGGTTAGTATACTGTGCCTCTGTCTAACAGTGACACAGAAATGATACCCGGGGTAAACCTACGATCTCCCATCCACTCATCAAGATTCCTCTTGAAGAGAGTCAATGAGGGACTCTGCCTAACCTGGACTGGGATTTTATTCCAGAGTGAAGGGAGCCTCTGGGTTATGAATCTGTCCCTCCAGCATGTCCTATTTATTTCAGTGCTGAGGTTCAAGTCTCTCGAGCGTAGCTCGATGGGATTTGGATTTTCTGAGGTGCAGCATGTCCATTAATTCCGGGTTGGACATGGCTTTATACGTCAGGCACAGATTGCCTCTGAACAGGCGGTATGCCACTGAGTAGAGCTGGAGTTTCTTTAACCGGGCAGCATATGGCATCTGTTTGAGCCCTTTGATCCTCTTGGTGAGGTACTTTTGGGGTCTTTCCAGTTGCTACAGGTGTCTGGTAAGGTACATCCCAAAAGGGGCATTGTGCTCAATTATGGGCCTGATGAGGGATGAGTAAAGAGGCACGATGACCTCCCATGATCTAGATGTGAATCCCTTCATGATTAGGTGGGCTATATAAAATGTTTTTCTAACCACTTTGGCCACGTGGTTGTCAAATGAGAGATTGCTATCAACTTGGGTCCCCAGGTCCCTAATTACTTCTTCTGTACTTAATGGATTACCACCTATGTGGTAATTTGTGGGCACTTTGTTTTTGCCAAAGGGGATGACTATACACTTTTTGGCATTTAGCTTGAGGCCATGGCTCTGGCACCAGTTGTCTGTTTCTATGAGGCCCTTTTGGAGGATGCTTGTGTCGGCTGGAGAGTCGATTATGGCGCCCAGTTTGCAGTCATCTGCGAACTTGGTCAGCCATAGTCCTTCCGTGTTGGCCTGTACCTCTGAGAAATATATACCGAACAAGAGAGGTCCCAGGACTGAGCCTTGTGGGACACCACTTGTAACTGGTTTGGAGTCTGACATGGCTCCAGCAATTCTAACCATGTGGGTTCTGTCCTTGAGCCAGTTTGCAATCCATCTAGTGACATAGGGGTTTATATTTAAGCTGGTGAGCTTATCTATAATGCCCGAGTGGGGTATTGTATCGAAGGCTTTTGCGAGGTCCAGGTAGGCTGTGTGGACCACCTTCCCTCGTCAATGGCCTTGGTGACTGTTTCAAAGAAATCAACCAGGTTTAAGAGGCAGGATCTGCCCTTAACAAAGCCGAACTGGGTAGGATCCAGTGTCTGTAGGTCCCCAATATCTTTATTTATGAGGTCCATGATGATCCTTTCCATAGCTTTGCAGACCAAGATAGTCAGGCTTATGGGGCGATAGTTTCCAGGATCCGTTGAGGCACCACCTTTATGGAGAGGGACCACTGTTGCTGTACGCCACTCTTTGGGCACATATCCTGTAGTAAGGCTGAGATTGAACAGTAGTTTTATGTTTGGGTTTAGCTCTTCTTGTAGTTCATGTAGGACGCAGCCCGGGACACTGTCTGGTCCCATTGATGCTGTGTTTTTTGCTTTGGAGAGGGCGGCTCTTACCTGAGCATCTGAGATGTCAGGGGAGCACTCTGCTGGGATAGATATTTGCCCTTTGGTGGGGAGAAGTTTGCGCTGAACCTGTCAGCTAAGATGTTGGCAATGTCTGTGGGTTCGGTGTATTTTTTGTCATTTTGGATTAATTCTGAGCATATCTGGGAATTACCACCCAGGTTCCTAACATAACTAAAGAAAGCCTTGTGATTATCCTTAGTGTCCTGTGCAATTTGTCTCTCGAAGCTGGCCTTAGACAATTTTATGAATGCCCGTAGTTTTTTGCTAATACTGATCAGTGATGCCTTCCCTTTTTGGGATTTTGCTCTATCATTTTTTTTTTGTTTTGTTTTTTTGGATTGACCTGCCTAGTGTACGGGTTTGCTGGTTTTCAGTCTTAGATACATTACTTTGTGAGGTAACAAAGTTTAGAATTTTTCTTTTTTGGCCTTTCATATTGGTTCTGCCTTTCTTGTTGCTACAGACATGTCTAAGGATCAGAAAGAACCCAAACAGTCGGGCTTCAAAAAATGTGACAAATGCAGCCAGAAAATGTCTCTTACCAATGGGCACACCAGTTGTGTTTATTGCTTGGGTGCCCACCATTTGCAAGAATCTTGTGCCTTTTGCCATGCTTTCAGCAGCAGAGTACTCCTTGAATGCAAAAACAAGCTTAGTGTCAGAGGGTTATTGAAGGTTCCCTTTTCAGAGGTTTTGGAAGGGTCTCAAAGCTCCAAACCTTCTTCAGGATCCCCTTCTTCCTCCTCAAAATCAGAGAAGTCAGGAAAAAGAACTGTTGCCTCGGATCCAGCCTCAGAGCCACCTAAAAAATTGTGGCTAAATCACCTAGCTCGGAACCAAGGGCTCTTGGCTCTGAAAAGTCTCCCTCTTTGGCTCCATTTGCAGTTACGGAATTGGCAGAGTTTCAAGTTAGGAGATGGTCCCCAGTTTTGGAGCTGGTTACTCCAACTTTAAGACCTCTGCTCCTAGAAAAGGCGAGATGACCTTCATTGTCCTCCTGTTCCTCCAGGACTCTGTCCGCTGATGACGTGGAATGAGTGGTGAAGAGGCTACTTCGTACACCGGCACTGACAAAAATTCCGTGGACTCCAACCCAAAAGGAACTGGAGCCAACAAAGGCACCATCCCCTTCTTCGATTCCTCCTCCGACCCAATCGGGGGCTTTGGAGCCAGAGGACTTGGGCCTGATAGTAGTGGAAATGGAGCAGAGAGCTCCAACAGGATTGTCGGTTCTGATATCTGACTACCTCAGCTCTGTCATAATCTGAGGAGTCTAGGAGCTGACATTCTCCCATTGGGTCCAGGGAGGGGAGTCATATCGGACAGCTGTCCAAGCCGATTCTACCTCTCGGGGCTTCAGCGAGGTTGAGCTTGGCCCCTAGAGCAGCTGTGGAGCTAACCACTCTCCTTCAGGGTCAGTCTTTCGGTTCTTCAGAGCCAGGGACCTCCTCGGAGTGGTGTGAGTGGGCTTTTGAGCTGATGGAGAGAGTGCTGTCACCTCCGATGGCTCCACTCTCGGGTTCGAGTACTTTTCCCCCAAAAGCGCCTCTGTCTGTCTCAGCACCATCATTCCCTCCCCAAGCGCAGAGACCCTAAGCCCCAGGAAGCCCCTGCAGGTGAGACTATCTCTTCTGAAACTTCTCCAGAGTACCCCTCTGAGGAGGTCCCTCAGAAGAGATTGTGCAAGAGGAAGCACACAGACTCCCTGGATGAGTCTATCACCTCAGACACCAACCTGGATGATTCAGAAGGGTTCCCACTGTCCTCCTCTGAAGATGTCTCCTTTGCAGACATCCTGGAGTTTCTTAAACAGAGGGGTGGCTGGAAGCCCACCAATCCTTCTGAGGACAAGTCGGTATACCTGGAAGCTTTTGGGTGCCACCCTTTCACCGCTTGGGTGTCTCCATCTTTTGATGAATTGATAAATGTTATTGCTCAGAAGGCGAGGGGCTCTCCAGATACAGTAGAGCCTGTTCCGAGGAGGCCTAACAAATTTATTACAGCACCAACAGAGAAAGAATTTTTAACCAAAGGTGTCCCAGTAGATGCTATGGTGTTAGTGGCGGCCACCAAGAAGGAATTGTCGGAAACTTCTTCATCTGTTCATTCACCAAATACTCTCAGACAATGGATAAATATGGAAAGCGTACCTTTTCTTCAGTGACATTTATGCTTTGATTGCTGAATTACTTGACCCATTTTACAAGACTACAAAGGGATCTCTGAAAGAGCTAGGAGATACCCTTCAGGTTAATGTAGCTGCTGGGGTTTCGGATAAAGTTTCCTCTCCGCTCTCCACCCTAAACTCCATGGTTAACTCCTCCATGCAACTGATTTCATATGCAGCCGATGGACTGAGCAGCGCAGCAGGTACAGAAATTTCCTTAAGGAGACATTCCTGGATGCATCTATGTAACTTTGCTGAGCCCTTCAAGTCTTCCTTCACTAATGTCCCTTTTGATGGCTCATCATTGTTTGGGCCCAAAGTTAAAGAGACCTTGACCAGGTACAAACAGGAGAGAAAAATTCTGTCTGCCATAGGAGTCCATTTTTCTGTCCTCACTAGACATTATCCAAAAGGTCGGGGGGGGGGATGTGGTTCCGCAATTCTCAAAGAGTATTTCCCAACACACGTGGTGACTTTTCTCCCAGGGGCAGAGGGGGAAGTAATAATGGAAGATGCTGACCTCGTAGCAGAGGGGGCCTGCAGAACCAGGGTGACAAGGATTCTTTCCTCGGAAAGTCCTTTCAGCACTCCTGAGTGGAGGCCCATCTGTCTGTTTCTGGAGGCAGTCGGCAGACGCTTATCATTGTACCCAAATGCCTGGCTAGAAGTCACACAAGACAAATGGGTTCAAACAATCATATAGGTTCATAGGTGGGTTCATAGGTAGGTACTAGGCTATTGGCCCTAGGGCCTATACAAGCCTAGCCAAAAAGGTACCCTGGCTTTCGCCACCCAAGAAAATTATTTTCCTGTGCCCTTGTCAAGTAGAACCACAGAAGTGATCCCTGGGGTGAATTTCCTATTACCCATCTAATCAAGATTTTTCTTGAAGAGTGCTAATGAGGAGCTCTGTTTATAGGTTTATAGGTAGGTACTAGGCTATATCCAAAGGTTATTACATACCCTTTCCCACTCCCCCTTTGTAGAAACAATCTGCCCCAGATATCCCACCCAGTCAAAGAGACTATGCAACATTAGAGATACAGAAGTTGTTAGAAAAAAAGAATCATCCAAAATGTCCCCACAGACCAGATTGAATCCGGAACTTACTCAAAGTTTTTAGTTCCAAAAAAGACAGGGGACTGGAGATCCATTTTGGATCTCAGCAGATTAAACAAGTCCATTAAGAAATCAAAATTCTGGATGGTGACACTGCAGTCAGTATTTACCTTTCTGGGGAAAGATGATTGGATGTGCTCAATAGATCTCCAGGATGCGTACTACCACATATAAATGGACAGGTGATCCCGGAGACACTTACACTTTCGGTTGGGAGCCAGTCATTACCAGTTTTGAGCTCTGCCCTTTGGTCTCACTACAGCCCACAGAGTGTTCACCAAATGCATGGCAGTGGTTACGGCTCTCTTGAGGTGCCTGGGATTTCGTGTGTTTCCATACCTAGATGACTGGCTCCTAAACGCCACCACCAAGCATCTACTAGTGCAAGCAAGGAATGAAACCATTCATCTCTGTGCCAAGCTAGGTATTACAATAAATTTCAAAAAATCTGCCTTGTTGCCTTCACAGTGTCTTATATTCTTAGGTGCAGAGTTAGACTTAAGGGAAATGTTGGCCAAACTTACCCCCAAAATGATTCAGTCCCTACACTGTCAAATCAAGAACTTTAAATCCAAGCAAAGACTGTCTTGCAGGTTCTGGGCACCATGGCAGCTGCGATTATTTTAGTACCTCTAGTGCGTTTGCACATGAGAGTCCTTCAATGGCTATTTTTCTCCCAGTGGTCCATGCAAGATATACCACTGTCACACAAGATCATTATCACCGAGTTATGCAAAAAGGACCTATGGTGGGTGGCTTCAAATGACTCAGTTGAACACGGGACGTCCATTTGTTTTTCCACAACCAACAGCCACACTGACACTTCTCAGATAGGGGGGGGGCATTATTTGGGAAAGACTGTCCAAGGCATCTGGCAGGAACATGAGAACCACCTGCATATCAATGTCCTAGAGATGAGAGCGGTACTCTTCACACTGCAAGCATTCTAGGACTCTCTCCTGATAGGAACTATTGCAATTCAGACAGAAAATATGTCAGTAGTACATAAACAAACAAGGAGGAACCAAATCCTATCCTTTATGTTGAGAGGCACAAAGAGTATGGCAATGGGCTGTCACTTCTCAACGATTTCTGACAGCAACACACATCCCAGGGAAATCCAATGTGATAACGGACAAACTCAGCCGAGCCATTCTGATGCCTCATGAGTGGTCCCTAAAACAAGAGGCTGTGGAAGAGATTTTCCGCAAATGGGGCCAGCTCTGCTGCGACCTTTGTGCCACATCCATGAACGCCAAATGCAGCAGCTACTTTGCCCTGATTCCCTCTCCGGGGAAGTCACTGAGGGATGCGCTCGTACACAATTGGCCCCCGAGATTACTTTACGCCTTCCCTCCCTTTTCCTTGATTCCAAAGATTCTTCAGAAAGCCAACACATTGAGAAGCACATTGATTCTCACTGCTCCACACTGGCCTTGGCAAATTTGATTCCCCTTTCTGTGGACCCATCTCTAAGAGGAACCGTGGATCCTGGACCCAGTTCCAGACCTTCTGACCTATTCGTTGGGGACGTTCCATCCATCAATCCAGACCCTAAAGTTGACAGCGTGGTTGCTCCAGTTCCAAAAAAAGCCTGGCTCCATGACATCTCCCCAGCAGTTAGACATATTTTGATTTCTTTTCATAAGCCTTCTACCAGAAAACTATACTCTAGCAAATGGAAAAGATTTTCGCACTGGGACTCCAAGAACAATATAGATCCCTTTATGGCTCCCATCACAGCAGTGCTAGAATTTCTCGCTAAAATTTTTAACAAGGGTGTGGTAGCAGCTACAATTAGAGTCCTATGCTGCTATATACAACATTAATTTTGGGGAAATGGGGCTAAAAATCATGTCCCACAAACTCTGTAAGGCCTTTCTAAAAGCGACTTTCCTGCTAAGACCTCTAGTCAGAGAACCTCTAGCTCTATGGGATCTAAATTTTGTACTATCCTCCTTAATTTTGCCTCCCTTTGAACCTGTATCATCATTTGACATAGTTTTTGTCATGGAAGACACTTTTTGTGGTGGCCATTACTTCCGCCAGATGAGTATCTGAACTCCAAGCACTATCTATATGCCCTCCTTATATAGTTTTTCACAAAGACAAAGTTTCCTTACATACTAATCCTTCCTTTCTACCTAAGGTGTGCTCAGAGACCAATCTAAATCAATCTATTGAATTACCTGTGTTCTTCCCAAACTATGGCAACAGGGTAAAATATAGACTACACCAGTTGGAGCTACATAGGCAGTTGCACTTCTACATGCATAGAACTAAAGATTTCAGAAAGTCGGACCAATTTTTTGTGTCCTTTTCGGAAAAAAGGAAAGGATTACCAGTCTCAAAAGTGACTGTCAAAATGACTCACAGATTGTATTTCCTTCACATATAGAGCTCAAAACAGACAATTACCAGGCAAAGTGAAGGGCCATTCCACCAGTAGTATTGCAACTTCCTATGCCCTCCAGGCCAGACTCCCTTTGGATTTTATTTGTGCAGCAGCCACATGGGTAGGACCTCATACCTTTATCACTCATTACAAAGTAGATGTGGCCTCCAGGGTCCACCTTTGGGTCCACTGTTCTGAAGAGTTTATTCCCTTGAGCCACCCAAGAAAGAAAGTGCTAGGGATGCTGTCCCAACCAGCACAGAATGAAGGCGGGATAGGACAACATAACATTAAGAAGCTATGTACTCACCATAACGTTCCATGTTTGTTGTCCATCTCGCCTTCATTCTTGCGTCCCACCCTCCTTCCCCCTCCTTCGGTCCTGGAGGATTGGATGGATAATTCTATTTTTTAATTGGATTATAGAGTTTCTGATTCCCTTGTGGGTCTTTTCTTGACAAGCTGATTCATTGTTACACGATGTTATGCTTTCTCTTGCAAAGAAGATCTGGGTTATCTTCCCTGAGCATCATGGGATAGGGCATAGTCTCAAGCCAGTGGAAGCTCTCAAGCTTTTGAATTAGGCCGAGTTGAAACCGATGCTCAGTTCCGAACTCAACCAGCATAGAATTAAGGTGAGATGGACAACAAACATGGAACATTATGGTGAGTACATAACTTCTTATTTCTCATAATCAGGTACACTTGAGAGATATAAATATCTGGCTGCTTGCCAGGGGTTTTAAATAAATAAATAAATAAATAAGCTTACCTACTATTTTAGTCTCTTACAGACCTTCCATGGATCCTAATGGAGCTGAAGTTGCAGACCACTGATGGTGTTGTAGCCATTACCTTCCATCGTTCAAAATGTCCAGGTTTTCTGCTCCATTCCACCCACTTCAGACCAGACAATAATTCATTGAGCCTCAGAAAGTTTTTTATACTCTGTGATTGGTTGTAGAGATCAAGGGTGGAACCAAACAAAAATCCTGGAAATTAAAAAGTGTACATAACTTTCTATATTGGTCACTGTATTCACAGCTGCTTCTAACTACTGTGGTGTGCCACGGGTGTGGGACCCTGAGGAAGTGAGACCCAAATAGGTTCGATTTGCCTAAATCCGGCTCTGCCCACACAGTAGCACTTTCCCATTTGCTTTTCTAATGAATGGGTTTCATTAAGCTGGAATGCCAGGCTACTCTAGGTGAACGTCTGTTCTTTAATTTTTAAACTTTTTTTTTTGCTTTTCTTTACTTTTTTCCCTCCTCCTTAATTGGACAGTTGGTCTTATTGTCAGAGAGGGGACATTTTTTAGACTTCATAGATTTATGTGAGGTTTTGCAGCTGGCATGGTAAGGTAGGACACTTAGGACCATTTTTTTTTAGATGGGCTTTACTTTGTACTTTTTAGTGAGAGATTTTATTTTATTTTAACTCTAACTTTAGTCCACTGGGTTTAAGAATGAGGTCAGGTGCTGTTATCATTAAGGAAGAGTTTTGCATTTGGGACCCAAAACAATGTGTGTATTATGGATTGTGGCCATGCTCTGGTACTTGTGTTTGACTAGGTGTTTGTGGACCGCAGATGGATGTCTCATAAGAAGAAGATGGCTGCTGGAAGACTTTGTTGGACAGGCTTAACAAGTTGAGTGGCTTTCAATAAGTGCATTGTAAACATGTAGATTATTTATTTATTTATTTATTTATTGCTGTTTTTAAATTAGTTCCAGTGTGAGGATTGCATCTGCAATTCATTCTTACTGTGGATAAGAGTTATATTCAATTTTTTTATAATTCAGTTCTTTTGATTTCTATGGTGTATTTTTAAATGGGAAGCTCTGTTCTTTTCTGTTTGAGGTGGAATTTCTTTTTGAGTTTGGTGACAGGAATTTTTGTGACTTTCTATGTGAATCAGAGTGTGTGTGTGTGTGTGTGTGTGTGTGTGTGTGTGTGTGTGTGTATCGATATATATATATATATATATATATATATATATATATATGGATCTAGGACATTTCACCGAAAGCACATTTCACCAAAAGTCAAATTAGTGTGCACTTTTCACCAAAAGCTCAATTCACCAAAACACATTTCACCAAAAGTTGTATATGGCCTTGTCCCCACTGTAGTGCGACCCTGGAGTTAGTATATATAGTAGGGAAAAAAATACAGACATCATCTCAAGAAAATTAACCCCTCATGCCCCTTGATAAATTAAAGTTCTCCAACATACATATGTACATGTTTAAAAATGCTAAATAATTATAGTTATACCAAACTATAATATGTGAATCATAAACTTTAGATAATACATAAATAAATTAATTAATAAATAAATAATATTCATAATGCTTCTAGAATGTAAAAAATAAACATCTCCTTATAAATCTACAAAAAAATGTATCTAATGCATGTCCCTGCAAATGGGAGTGATTTAGTACTGTTCATTCCTGCTAGGGGTCATACTATCCCTTCAACTTTTTTGTTTTGTTTCTTTCTAGGGGTTTAAGTTTTAACACAGGTGTAATAGAAGTTATTTCATTAATGCCTGGCCACTTATCTGCTCGCAATAATATCTGCCATTTAAGTTCTTTTAACTCCAAGTGGACACCCCATGGTCTCTTTTCATCTATGTCCACGTGGTCAATGGTCATAAACCTGAAATTGTGGTCAGTGTTGGCATGAATGTGTCTTGCCAAGGCATTATTCAAATTGTTCTTTTTGATGACATATACATTTTCATAGATTCTGTGGCTAAATTTCCTCTCTGTTTTACCTATGTAAAATACTGGACATAGGTCACATATAGCCACATATACTATTGCTTTTGAAGAACAGTTGTATCTACCTTTGATACTGTATTCCAAATTGTTAATAATGAATGAATCACCTACTTTTATTTTATGACACCAATTGCATGTTCCACATTTTAAAGTGCCTGGCGCTTTTAAACACTGTGGAACTGTCAGCAAAACTGCCTGTACAAAGGATTTCAGACATTCGCGATCATGTTCAAATCCTACAAGAGAGCAGAGTCCAGGCCAGATTCGTACTAAAAACCCTAGGTCTCATAGCAGCAGCCATCACATTACTTCCCCTTGCTCGCTTTCACATGCGTATCCTGCAATGGATGCTGTTTTCCCAGTGATCCTTTCAACAGCTTCCAATGTCACACAGCATTCTAATCACTCAGTCATACAAAAGGCACCTTTCGTGGTGGATGGTCTCCCCTCAGGTTCTTCAGGGCAGACCTTTGTCCTTCCTCCTCCTGTTTCTACTGTGACAATGGATGCCTCCCTGATCGGGTGGGGGGGGGCATTTTCAGGGCAGGACAGTACAGGGCACATGGCAACCTTTCGAAGGCCACCTGCACATAAATGTCTTGGAAATGAGAGCAGTACTTTTAGCATTGCAGGCCCTTCAAGACTCTTTACCCTCCAGGACTATTGCAATTCAGACAGACAATATGTCTGTAGTGGTACATCAACAAGCAGGGCGGAGCCAGGTCCTACCCCCTATGTCAGGAAGCACTCAGACTTTGGCAGTGGGCGATCTCTTCTCAATGGTTTCTGGTAGCAACGCATATCCCCGGGAAGTCCAACGTCATAGCGGACAGGCTGAGCAGAGCCATTCTCAAGCCCCACGAGTGGTCTCTCAACCAGCTAGTAGCGGAAAAAATTTTCAGAAAGTGGGGTCAGCCTTGCTGCGATCTTTTTGCAATCCCTCAAAACAGCAAGTGCCAAGACTTCTTCACCCTCTTTCCTCTCCCAGGTCTTCCCCCCAGAGACGCTCTAGTCCACAATTGGCCCCGGGGTCTTCTGTATGTTTTCCCCCCTTTCCCTTAATTACTCAGTTAATCCAGAAAGCAACTGCCTTGAGATCCAGAATGATCCTTGTTGCCCCTTACTGGCCTTGAAAAATTTGGTTTCCGTTCCTGCAACGTCATCTACTAGATCAGCCCTGGCATCTGGACCCAGCGCCAGATCTTCTGACACATCAGTCGGGTGGGCTGCATCAGTCTCTTCAATCTCACAACCTCACAGCTTGGTTGCTCCACTTCCAACCCTAGCCAAGCTTCCCTCAATCTCTCATTCAGTTCGTGACATCATCCTCGCTTCGCACAAGTCTACTACCAGAAAGACTTATGCTAGCAAATGGAAGCGTTTCTCTGTTTGGGCAGGGGAGAAACAAGTTGACCCTTTTACAGCTCCTGTCCATACAGTTTTAGAGTTTTTGGCAGAACTTTTTCAAATAGGTTCTTCTTCAGCCACCATCAGAATTCAGCTGGCAACTATTGCAAATTTTCATGTTGGATTGTCGTAGACCAGCATTATGTCACACAAACTTTTCTAAAAGGAACCCTCTTACTTAGGCCCCCGGTAAAAGATCCTCCCCCACCATGGGACCTAAATTTGGGGCTGTCATCCGTAATTCTCCCTCCCTTTGAGCCTGCGGCTTCCTGTTCGGTAAAGTTGCTCTCTTGGAAAACTCTGTTCTTAGTAGCCATCACTTCAGCGAGAAGGGTATTGGAACTTCAAGCCCTTTGTGTTCGCCCTCCTTACCTTGTTTTTCACAAAGATAGAGTGTCACTTAGGACTAATCCGTCCTTTTTACCCAAAGTACTCTCTGAAAAAAATCTGAATCAGACCATCGATCTTCCTGTCTTCTTCCCACTTTATACCAATAGGTCTGAACGGAAGTTACATTGTCTGGACGTTCACCGTCAATTACGCTTCTACCTGGATAGAACCAAGCAGACGAGGAAATCAGAACAGCTCTTCCTGTCTTACACGGAAGGGAAGCAAGGCCTGCCAGTTTCCAAAGTAACCTTGTCCAGGTGGCTGACCTCTGTTATCATGTTGATTTACCAATTGAGGCATAAAGAGCTCCCTATTAAGCCCAGAGCTCATTCAACCAGAGCATTAGCTTCTTCAGTAGCCTTTCAGGCAAGATTGCCAATGGATTCCATTTGTGCAGCGGCCACATGGGCCTCTCCTCATAACTTCATTTCTCATTACAAGCTGGACATGACCTCTAGAAGTCGGGCTGATTTTGGTTCCACTGTACTCAAGAGTCTGTTCCATTGAGCCACCCAGGACTAAGATGCTAGGGACGCTGTCCCATCCAGCAAGAATGAAGGCGAGATTGACAACTTAACATTGAGAAGTTATGTACTTACCATAACGTTCCATGTTAGTTGTCTTCTTCTCGCCTTCTTTCTTGCGTCCCACCCTCCATCCCCCTAGCCTGGTAAGACCGAGAGGATCTTCTGAGATGTGTTATCACGAGAGTTATCTCCTTAGCTACCTCTCTTCCTTTTCTTGGTAACACTTATAAGAGTTTTATATATGTATATATATACAAGAGCTTAGATATATAGAGGTATATATATATATATATATATATATATATATATATATATATATATATATATATATATATATTCTCTGTCATGGTGGGGACATGTATGTCCATAGTGTTAGCTATCAAACGAGATCTGGGTATATGACGCCTAGCATTATGGGACATAGGATAGCCTCGAGCCGGTAAAAATAGCTCTCGAGCTTTAGCAATAGGCCGAGTCGGAGCCAAGGTTCAGCTCCGAACCCATCCAGCAAGAAAGAAGGCGAGAAGAAGACAACTAACATGGAACGTTATGGTAAGTACATAACTTCTCATTATTTAGCATTTTTAAAAATGTACATATGTATGTTGGAGAACTTTATCAAGGGACATGAGGGGTTAATTTTCTTGAGATGATGTCTGTATTTTTATCTCTACAGAAAGTGGAGTGTACTATTTAAATTCTGGTTTGATTTTAGTCATTTGTCTGATGAAGTTTACATTTGTTAAACGAAAGCACTCACGTGTATTTTTATAAATATATCAAGTTTTTTTACTTGCAACACCCTTGTCCTTTTTTGCCTTTTGGTTTGGTGAGGTACTGTCACTGCTCATTCGTTTTTCTTCAGTTTGTCTTTGTTTTATTAGTGGTTTATCCTTGGTAAAATCACCAGCCTCTGCCATATTGTCAGTGGTAGCAATTTTTTGTTCACCTTTAGACTGGAGCACTTCACCCAATGAATCATCAGCATTCTAAACATCCACTTCTGGTAACTGCTGTGTACTTAAACCTCCAGGTTGCAAAGTAATCACAATCACCTCCTTTCAATCTGCTGCAGTCCCCTGCTTACCTGCTGCATTAACAGCTGCCATTGTACCACCAGCACCAGCTACTGACAGAGTAGGAGAGGCTTCTTTATAGCCTATCTGGATTTCCCCCAGTCAGTATTAATACCAACCACATCTAATGTCCCCTGAAGCCAGGCTGCTGGCCTAGAGGAACTAACCCAGTCAACAAAGAATAAGCAAACAATCAAACATACAATTTAATATATAAAGTGATATTACCATTTATGCTAATCCAATTGCCATTTTAATAAGAAAAGCAAGATGACACTGATTTTTGGAGGTGGTATTTCACTTCGCTCTGAAACAAGATTTGATGTATGTTGTTTTGATAACATGGTGACTGAGAAAGTTAGATTTCATAATGGTTAACCTGGTTTTCCACTGTGTATATATATATGTGTGTAGGGAATGTGGGTCCACAAAATGAGATGTAGGAGTTCCAGAGATAAGTTTACTGGGGGGGGGGGGGGGGTCATAGGGTCTCCCTTCAAAGGAATTTGCAAGAAGCTTATCCTAATGAGATACTGGTTTGCTTTTTGTAGTCTTCTGTTTCAGGCATTGCTTGACTGCATTTGTTTAATTAGTTAATGATGGCAACAGTTAGGAGGACACATTCCATTAAGAGACATTCATCTTTCATGCCTTATGTTGTTGAATTAATTTCTGTATATCATTGTTATATGCAAACTACCAAATACAGGAGAACATATGGTACTACACCAGAAAAAATCCATTCTTATATAAAATCTGATAAAATTGTTCTCTTTCAAAAAAAAAATGAAAGAAAAGAAATAAAATGCCTGATTATGTCCAAGCATTTTTTTTTTGTGACAAGCCCACTGTCATGCCTTTTGTATGGCAAATGTAACAGACTAGAGTAAGACAATGTTATGTCCCAGCCCACTAAAACAATGTTGGCTTCATGGCACAGAGGTATAAAGTCCTGAATATGACCCAAATTACCCAGGTTCAAGCAGCAACCCAGGGGTGGAGAAATTTGCCCCAGTCCTGACTTACCCTGCCTGAGGAAAGTGAGGCAGACTGTCCCGCAGCATGGCTAGCATCCAGAAGAGGTGGGATGCAGAATATGTTACAGTAGAAGCCAAGATGTGCTTGCCCCCAGGCTTTGCACAAACAGGAGTTCCTTATCTGGAAGTGTGCACAGATCACAAGGGAGGAGAAACTGTACTGATATCAGGCATGCTGCATAGAATTTTATTGGCCAGGATGAAAAGTCATCCAGTCACTAGAGTTGCCAGGATGGTGCCTCCTCCTCCAGGCAGTTCATGTCCTGGAATCCCATCAGCTATGAGTTTGTCATGATTAGGCTAATCTCCACTGGAGACTATGAATCCCCCCAATGAGGTGATGTGGTGTGCAAGTGGCTGGTGAAAGGGGTTTCAATGTCTGACAGTCCAGAAAGAAGAGGCTTATGGCTGGCAGACAAAAAAGCACCCAGAAAAGAAAAAAACACCCCATTGGATCAATCTCTACTATCTACTCAGAATATTTTAGACCCTACCACTTTAACAATAGTCTGCACCTTCACAAAACAGTACAGGATAGAAGCTTAGCCTGGATTCAAGGCATGCTATAATTGCGCTTATTTAGCAATGAGGAAAGTAGCCTTCTTGGAACAGTAATAACACAGCATAAAAGTGGCATTGTTCCTTTAAATCTTTTCTAGGCTGTTTGCAGAATGTTTTTTATTCCTTAACTAAAGCCAGTGTCTTCATATTACTTAAGGTTCCTTATGGTTTGTTTTGCAGTGGCCTTAAATTTCCAAACCCCAGGATATGAAATGGATCTGAACCAAGGCCTGTTCCGTCAGAATGGAAACTGTGGTTATGTTCTGAAACCCAACTTCATGAGGAGAATAGAAACAATGTTTGATCCAGAGCACCCAAGCCGGAGCATGAAAACTGAGCTGAAGACATTAATCATCAAGGTAGGGACAGACTGATTTGGTTGCATTTTCTTTCCCCATTAATTTTAGTGTATTTTTAATGTTTATGCTAGTCTGGGGGAGATGTGATTTATGTAACAGTCTGCATGCAGCTTGTATGCATGGGTGTTGTAGGAATTAAAGTGGTGAGAATATGCCTACTATTTCAGAATCAAGGAGATCCATAGAGTAGGATAAGTGTGATGTAAAGAGTGTGGGCAAAACGTCCATTTAGTTGTGAGATCTTGTGGTTCAAGGTTAAAGTGAAAAACATAAGGCATTGTGGGAAAATCATTTGTTGTAAAAGGGAGGCATGTGGTTTTGGTATACTTCACAAATGCAAAAGTACTCAAATCAAAATGAACTGAAAAATTCTAATTGAAAATTACATTTCTAAAAGCAAGAGAGTTTGAGCCATATCTGGATATATAAGGCCTGTACCCCAATATTAATTACATAATCCTTCTGTAACACCTAACATTCAGTACCACAGGCAATGCACTGTTAGCTGCTATGAAATAAATAAAAAAGGCTAGGAAAAGCCTCACAGGAAACCAAAGCAAGATGTAAAGTATAACATATAAACTAAGACTTTAGTAGCACTTTTGTCCATCAACTGTGAACTTCATCAGACAGTACATGCTTAAAAACTCAATGCTTTATACAGGAAATGCTCCAATCAATATTCACCATTTCCATGCCAATTAACCCATCCCCCACCAGCATTAAAAGCATACTATAAGAAATAATAAATCAGATACATCAAGTAAATCAAATGCATTAAGTATATTCTAATTTTAAACTTTGCCTAATCCATCATTTTTAAAACAATTCATCAATAAGAAGCTTTAAAATTATAATTCTTGAAAACACACAACCAAAATTAAAAAATGTCATCTGTCCAGTGCTTTTAGCTTCAACAGGCAAGAGACAGAACAATAATCATTTAAACCCAGCCACATAAAAGCATTAAGCCTTAGCTGCCATAGAAATTCTTTTTCTCTAACAGGAGGATAGTAGGGACCCCTATTGGTCCTAAATTGATTGTATCTATAGCCATGTACTTAAAGCTATATCCTGGAAATTCCTTAGTATGTTTTGCCAAAGAGTTAACATCCAACTCTTTTCTAATGGCATATTCATGTTCGTAAATCCTATCTCTAAATCTGTGATCGGTTTTACCAACATAATAACATGGGCAATGCTGACAATTAGCTAAATAAATTACTCCCTTAGAATTACAATCAAATTTGTAAATAATACGGTACTCCTTTCTGTCCGCTTGAAATATGTTACCAGTATTAATTTTCATCTTCCACATCGGCTCATTTGAGGGTGCCTGCCCAAAGGTGATCTACTCACATTCTCCAAAATTGACTTAAAATTAGTTCCCTTCCTAAAAACTATTCTAGGGGTAAATCCAAATTTCTTCCTGAAATGGCTTTCCTCCATAAAGATAGCCCAATTCTTAAATAAAATCCTTCATACTCCCCCTGTGTTCAGTATTGAATCGGGTAATGAACTAGACATTGGTCATTGGGGAGAGTCCTAGGTTAGTCCCATCATCACTGATTATAACCTTCTCAATAGGATCAATACCCTGTTTTCATAGGTTCATAGGTTGGTACTAGGCTATCGGCCCTAGGGCCTATACAAGCCTAGCCATAACAATTTGCTGGCTATTTCTTCTCACACTATTTACTTCCAAGGACCCCTTTTAAAAACTACCTCATTCTTTAATTTCAGTAAGTAAATGAGAGGGGTACCCTCTCCTCTCGAACATAGATATCAGTAAGTTGCATTCCTGTAAAAAATGTTCATCCAAGGTAATCATTCTGGCAGCTCGTACAAGCTGCCTCTCGACCACAGATCTTTTTTGATGGATAAGGTGCACACTTGAGTAATGTAAGAAACTATTAGAATAAGTTTTCTTTCTGAAAATTTTGGATATAAATCTCCCATTAATATAATCCTTCTCCAACCTAATGTCCGAGTAGGAAATCCCTTCCAGGCTGAAATCTTTACTAAATGTCAAAAACCTTGTCGTGCCATTAATATAATCCATGAAACTATTAAAGTGGGTTTCATTACCCTTCCATACTACAAACAAAGCATCCAGAAAATCGTAAATATAGTTAGATATTATCCGAGAAAGTACTATTAAAAATAAATCTATGCTCCCATGCTGCCATAAATAAATTAGCGAACACTGCTCCACAAGGGTGCTCTTTTGTAAGTACAGTTCGCCTTCAAAGCAAAAAAAGTTATTACTAAGTACAATCTTGAAAAGCTCTCCATATACATTAAGCTCATACTGGGGTACCCCCCTCTCAAAAAATTCTGAAATCCATTGTATATCTTCTGCCTGCAGAATAACCGTATACAAATCTTTAACATCAATAGTGGCCAAATTACATTCCAGGTCGTATCTCAGCTCATTGATAGTCCCCAGAAAACTCCAGGAATACTTGCAAATATGTTGTTGAGAACTTACAAATTTTTTAAGCCTCATGTCTAAAAATTTGGCACATGCGGAGGGTATGGAATTTCTCCCATCTATTATTGGCCGCATTGGTGGATTGGAAATATCCTTATGTATTTTTGACACTCCAAAAATACAAGGCAGAATAGGAGCTGTCATATTAAAGCGTTGAACATTTGTAAGGTGATGTGTTGTTCTATAAACATGTCATTTATTTGCCCATAAATTTTCTTATAGGCCCCATTCAGTTCATTTCTAGAAATCGTTTCATAAGCTGCATCATCTAGTAAACTGTACATTCTATTTTTATAATCAAACAGGTCCAATACTACCAAATCTCCCCCTTTGTCCGGCATCATGATGCATATTTTCTGCCTCCTTATGAAATCTAATAGCTCATGCTCCTGGTCTGTTAAGTTGTCAGTTTTACAATGTTTCCTTTGCTCAAATAAATTTCTCAAGCCTAATTCATGCATTTTTTTCAAATAAGACTAATATTGAATGTAGAGGGGATTAAAAATACTTGAAATTCTACAAAACGTCTCCTGTAAACCAGTGTTTTCCAACAGTAATGATAAATTCAATTTAAGTGTAAACATTTTTAAGTCAGTAAGAGCATTCGGCACATTGGCCCTGCACCTAGGAACAAAAGTCATACCTTTAGAAAGTAAATCAGCCATAGCTGTATCCATGATTGCCTCTGAGAAATTATAAATATGGAAATCAACTTCGGTATTTGAAATAATGTTAAGTCCAGTCTCC
This sequence comes from Protopterus annectens, assembly GCF_019279795.1. Classification (NCBI taxonomy): domain Eukaryota; kingdom Metazoa; phylum Chordata; order Ceratodontiformes; family Protopteridae; genus Protopterus; species Protopterus annectens. The sequence goes on from NC_056747.1 coordinate 1,138,015,872, forward strand.
ATATACAGCTGCTGGAACGTTAAATCATCCTGACCCATATCCGTGTGTTGTGGATTTACTAAAAAGGTATCCGTGTGTTGTTCACTCGGGGGAAGTTGTTCCGGTAGGATTGAGCCAAATTCATCAGATTCCATTGGTTCCTGTCTGGAGGTGGGTAAAAATCCTGGATTTGTGGTTGGTTAGACTGTTGAGGGTTACCCCACCTTCCTTTGATCCATTCAAAACATCTCAATGGTGGGTTGTATTAATTTGAATTGTTATTAACACGCTGTTGAGTGTTACGGACTGAAAAATGGATGGTGGAAGTCTCATCCCGATGGACAAAGGAACCAGTAGAGACATTGTTGTTTTGTTTCCTGCCCCATGTTTGTGGTTGTGGTAGAGCAGGATAAGCTTGACCTTTACCATAATCACTATTATCTCTCTGCAGTTTTTTCACCTTGTTAGCCCCCAACTGCTGAATATGCTGTTCAATACTGTTAAAAATGCTGGCATACTCAGATTTCATATAGTCGTAATCATTATGCCCCTTAATGGCCTTGTCTAAATCAGACAGCGCCCTATTCAGTTCATTCAGCAATTTGCTATTATGGCAAACTATAATCTCCAATAATTCACAACCAGCTCTATCAAGAAAATTAAGTAATTCTTGATGGAAAGGAGAATTGTTCTCCAAACCCATGGGGTATCACCACAGTCTTAATCATTTAGGTACCTGCTTCCTTTTAATGCATTCAGTCAGGTAGGAGTTCTCCAACTGCAGTTTCTTATACTTCATTAATTTATAGTCAAAATCCTCCAGACGTTCACACAACTCAACGGAATGGTTTGGCTCAGGAATCCCAAAAACAAAATCATTATCTAGCCATTGGTTCAACATTGGGACATGGTAGGAAAAATGTGGTTTTCGACCCAGCTGAGTAAGTGATTTAATTAGGTAGCAGAGTCTGTGTTCCGAAAGAAGGAGGTGGATTGTTCCCTACACGGGAACTTGGAGCATTATTGTCAGACCTTGTTGCATTCATTAGGGTTGGTACATTCCTTGCCTGTTGCCTGATTACCATGGGGACAGGGCTTCCACTCTTCCAGTTAAATGCTGCACTAATGCCGTTAGATTGCCGTTTGAAGAATTAACATTATTTGAATTGGTTTGAGAAAATAGCTCCAGTGTTCCTGAGCCCATATGCATAACCCTAAACAAACTTCAGCAAACAAGCCAATGGAAAACAAAAACAAATTAAGAAATAAGTAAAAAGGCTAGGAAAAGCCTCACAGGAAACCAAAGCAAGACATAAAGTATAACGTATAAACCAAGACTTTATTAGCACTTTCATCCATCAACTGTGAACTTCGTCAGACAGTACATGCTTAAAAACTCAGTGCTTTATACAGGAAAGGCTCCAATCAATATTCACTATTTCCATGCCAATTAACCCATCCCCCACCAGAGTTAAAAGCATACTATAAGAATTAATAAATCAGATACATCAAGTAAATCAAATGCATTAAGTGTATTCTAATATTTTAAACTTTGCCTAATCCATCATTTTTAAAACAATTCATCAATAAGAAGCTTTAAAATTATTATTCTTGAAAACACACAACCAAAATTTAAAAATTTCATCTGTCCAGTGCTTTTAGCTTCAACAGGCAAGAAATAGAACAATAATCATTTAAACCCGGCCACCTAAAAGCATTAAGCCTTAGCTGCCATAGGAGTTCTTTTTTTCTCCAACAGGAGGCTAGTAAGGACCCTCTTGGTACTAAACTGATTGTATCTATAGCCATGTACTTAAAGCCATGTCCTGGTATAGCTGCTATACTGACAGTGGGTCAGTCTCTGTCCTCACTGTATGTACTAGTTCAGACATCAGGATCTTCACTGAACATAGAAATGTAGAATGATGACCGGCACAAACTGTACTCATCTCACAGTTAACCACGTTCTGCAAACTGATGCTAAATACATGTCCAATTCATCAGGTAGCCCAGCTCTTTGGTACAAAGTAACACATAATGCAAAACAATGCACTTCATTGTGAAGGCTCGTGGCATTTACATTTACAAAACCTACCATTCAAAGATTCATGCTCAGATAACAATGCTTTTGTTAGTTGTCTTTTGGAGTGGTCATCCTGGAGCACCACACAGCTCCTAATCCTCTCTCTCTCTCTCTCTCTCTCTCTGTCCAGCTTATCACTATATCAGCAAAAGACCTCTGACCTGAAACACTACTTGATATCACTTCCTCTGGCTGTAAATAGCTGATTACATTCAAAGTTGGCTGTTTTTCCCTCTTCGGTTTCATCCTGTATGGTTGAAAAAATGGTAAAATCACCAGCCTCTGACATATTTCAGTGGTGAACAGCCACCTCAACACCAGAATTAAGTGACTTTCTTGAGGGTCAGTAAAAAAATGTTGTACAAGTTCAGCCACAAGAATGGCTTCAGGATTCAACCTTATCAGCTCTGTCAAACCCAGGATGCCCCAAGACTTGGTCAACACTTCTGCCTGATATAAGGATGTAAAACAAACATATAGATTTTAAGTCATCCCTTCCCTGCCATCTAAAACACAAAGTGGCTTGTAGGTTGTGAGTTGTAATTCAGCCATAATGAGTCATATCAATTCTGCCAACACACTACTTATACCTCCAAGGATAATTTGCCCCAGAGGCAGAATATTTTCACTGCTGATCAGTGACTTATGTTGCATGGAACACTATGGTGGTGCACAGTTTTTAACCACAAGGCACTACTAACATATATAAATAACCATGGCCTAGTATATGATCAGCAACATGGATTTAGAAATTCCTTTAGCACAATGACAGTGCTAATTACCACTACAGACGCTATTTATACAAATGAAGGACTTATTGCATTGAATGTCTGAGTCAAACTGGTACTTAGGGTAAGTGACCTGAGTGCTTGTGTGAGCTGGCAAATCCTGCCCCATTGACAGGCAACGAACTGTAACCTTCTCCTTATCCAGCCTGGTAAGAGGGACTTCAGTGTGTCTAACAATGGAGTCTCCTATGACTAGAATATTGGGTTGTGGAGTGCCTCAACTTATAGTCTTGGTAGTAGAGGAACAGTAAGATTTGGCTTTATGTGTTGTGATGGGAATTGTCTTGTTTGTGTACAGGCAGAGTTTCTGAGGACTGCGTCTGAGAGGCCTTCGAGGTTTGGGTAAGTTACATGTGAGCATCTCTACACATGTGGGTCTATGTGTGCGGTCCTGTGCAGGTGCCGTGAATTATGTGTGTGAGTTGCTGACAACTTGTTTGTTGCTTTTTGTGTCTGTATGTGAGTCTATCCTTAAGTGTCAATATGTAACTACATCTCTCACATACTGTATTTGTCTGTTCGAGAATTAAGTGGTTGTTAATGGACATAAGGCAATTGTTACATTGTTTCCTGATACCCATGTCCACCAAGCTGGATACAGAGATAGCAAGAAAATACCCATCCATACCTGCAGGTCCGAATGTATACTTGAAAGGATAGGAGTCGACTGTGTTTGTAACTAGGTGAGGTAAGGGTGTTTACAAGGATAGGCGTGGACTGTGTTTGTAACTAGGTGAGGTAAGGGTGTTTACAAGGATAGGAGTGGATTGTGTTTGTAACTAGGTGAGGTAAGGGTGTTTACAAGGATAGGAGTGGATTGTGTTTGTAACTAGGTGAGGTAAGGGTGTTTACAAGGATAGGCGTGGACTGTGTTTGTAACTAGGTGAGGTAAGGGTGTTTACAAGGATAGGAGTGGATTGTGTTTGTAACTAGGTGAGGTAAGGGTGTTTACAAGGATAGGAGTGGATTGTGTTTGTAACTAGGTGAGGTAAGGGTGTTTACAAGGATAGGAGTGGACTGTGTTTGTAACTAGGTGAGGTAAGGGTGTTTACAAGGATAGGTGTGGATTGTGTTTGTAACTAGGTGAGGTAAGGGTGTTTACAAGGATAGGAGTGGATTGTGTTTGTAACTAGGTGAGGTAAGGGTGTTTACAAGGATAGGAGTGGATTGTGTTTGTAACTAGGTGAGGTAAGGGTGTTTACAAGGATAGGCGTGGATTGTGTTTGTAACTAGGTGAAGTAAGGGTGTTTACAAGGATAGGCGTGGATTGTGTTTGTAACTAGGCGAGGTAAGGGTGTTTACAAGGATAGGAGTGGATTGTGTTTGTAACTAGGTGAGGTAAGGATGTTTACAAGAATAGGCATGGATTGTGTTTGTAACTAGGTGAGGTAAGGGTGTTTACAAGGATAGGCGTGGATTGTTTTTTTAACTAGGTGAGGTAAGGGTGTTTACAAGGATAGGCATGGATTGTGTTTGTAACTAGGTGAGGTAAGGGTGTTTACAAGGATAGGCATGGATTGTGTTTGTAACTAGGTGAGGTAAGGGTGTTTACAAGGATAGGTGTGGATTGTGTTTGTAACTAGGTGAGGTAAGGGTGTTTACAAGGATAGGCGTGGATTGTGTTTGTAACTAGGTGAGGTAAGGGTGTTTACTTGGTGTAATCAGCAGCTAACAACCACTGATGCTTCCCAGCACCATATAAGATGCTGTCTGAGCAGCAATAGTCCTTGGGGCTATAATAAGGTAACTACCCAGTAAACTATGAAAATAAGCAATGCTTCCAGATGGTTGCATCTGTATAGGGCACTGGCACAGCTCTGTGCAAATTTGCCAAATTTATACCAGCACTGGAAATACAGAAAACTGATTACTGAGCCCTCTGGCCAATAAAACAACTACAATTAGAGCCCTTTTGTGTGCTTCCCAACTCAGACAGACCAGGTAAACACCTACTGCCACTAGATGAATAACCCCAGTCCTTCTAAAGCCAAATCCTCCTACATTTGGAAAACAGACTTATACTTCAATGACTTTTTCTCTAAGAGAATGGAACTATCTTGCTCATATTACATGTTTCAACAGGGAATTGACCAAGGATCTCAGCAATTCTCTCTCTCAGGTAATATACCAGTGGATATCCAGGAAAACATGGAATCTCAGCTATCTACCTTAAATTCCCTTTCTAATGTTTCCATGAAACTGCTTTCTAGTGTGATGGAACAGCTAGAGCAGCAGGTTCCAACCTAGTTGTACGCTGTCATGCCTGGATGCAGTTGTGTGACTTTGTGGAAGACTTTAAGATTTCCTTTCTTAATGCCCCCTTTGATGGTTCTACTCTGTTTGGACCTAAGGTTAAAGAAACACTCCCCAGAAGTGAGCGGGATGGTAAGACCCTGTCTGCCTTGGGAATTCACTTCTCAACTCCTTAAAGGACCTTGTCCATGTATCAATGAGGAGGAAAGAAGTTGTGGTTCGGAAAATCACAGGGTTATAACCAAGATGCTTCCTCAGACAAACCCATCCATGACAGGGAAGGGAGTAATATAAATGCATGTCATCCTAAGGGCCGAGGCAGTCCACAACACCAATGATTTCATGGTCCCTTCAGCACTTTTGAAGGTTTGCCCAGCTGCCTCACTCTGGAGGCCTTTCTCACATTTCCATGCATCTGCTCCCAAGTATGGTGGGCTATCAACTCAGATTCATGGGTGTTGAGGATAATCACCAGAGGATACATCATTCCATTTCTCTCCCCTCTTCATGTAGAAAGGATTTTCTTATTGCCACCCAAAAACTGGAATTCACTACAGCAAAACTCAAAAAGCTGTTATAAAAAAGGGCCATCCAACAAGTCTCACCAGACTGAATAGAATCTGGAGTCTACTCCATGTTCTTTTTAGTTCCAAAAAAAGACAGAGGACCTAAGGCCTATCTTGGACCTAAATCATATGAATCAGTTTGTGAAGCAGACACAATTCTGGATGGTCATGGTTCAGTCCATCTAACCTCTGCTCAGGAAGGATGACTGTTCAATTGATGCCCAAGATGCCTACTGTCATGTAAAGATAAACAGGCAAGCCAGGAGATTTCTTTATTTCTGGCTGGGGGCCAATCATTTTCAATTCAAAGCTCTGCCCTTCAGACTCACCACAGCCCCCTGGGTATTTATCAAATGCATGGTAGTCATGACAGCCTGGTAGTAATGGGTCTACTTCATAATGTCAACCCACAGTTCATCGACTGTCAAAACAGTGAGACAAAAGTGCTGTAATTTTACAAGCACAAACTCCCGGAACATCATATATCCTCTCCGGGAAAGTAACCAATTGGCCACCAATGATAAAACCAGAAACAGTAGCAAATTACACCCACAGAAGTGGGGGGCTTCACCCCCCTCACCAACCCATGTGGGGGACTTTGCCCTCCACACACCCCTATTTAAATTTACCAACTCTGAGATTGTACTACAGCAGAGAAAGGGCACAGTTCAGTATGGTGGCCAAGTGGTTATTTTCCAAGAGAGGATATACAATGTTCCTGGAGTTTGTGCTTGTAAAATTACAGCATTTTTGTCTCGTCATTTTAACAGTTGACAAACTATGGGTCGATTTTATAAAGAGGACCCATAGTGACAGCCTATCTCAGACTGCATGCGTTCTGAGTGTTCCCATACTTGGACAATTGGCTCCTAACCCCTCTGATTAGGGATGTATTAATCCAGCAGAAGAACCTTTTACTCCAGTTACTTCACAATCTGGGGGTCACTGTAAATCTGGCAAGGAACCATTTGAGTCCAACTCAGTCCATAAAATTCACTGGTTGCCACCAAGAACAACTATTCAGACAGCCACCTTACCACAATCCAGGATTCTTTCCATTTGGCAAACAGCTGACCAAGTATTGTCTCACCCTCAGCAAAACTAATCCTAAATCTTCTAGGATTTATAGCCTCTACAATCATCTGTACCAGTCTCTCCAGGTTTCACATGAGAGTTTTTCAATAGACCCTTTCAGTACAGTGATCCCAACTTTATCAGCCTCTCAGCACTCAAATCAGACTAACGCTCATGTACCAAACTCACATCAGATGGTGGATCACATCCTCTGAGTTGTTAGAATGTCCCATATCTTTGGCCTTACCTCCTATATCCTCCATTCTGTCTTCCACCTCTGATAGCTGTGGTTACCACAGACAATTCCTTTTGGGAGGGGTCATTATAAAGGGAAGACTGTTGAAGGTACTTGGACATCATTAGAGGCCAACTTTCAAATCAGTGTGCTGGAGATGAGAGCAATCCTACTTGTGTTGTAGACAGTTCAAGACTTTTTGCCAGTGGACGTGATTTTGATTCAGACAGACATGTCAGTGGTCTGGTACATCAAGCAAGTGGGAATTGGATCGTAGCCTTTATGTCGGGAAGCTATGAGAATTGCAATGGGTAATGTCTTCCTGTCACTTTCTTTTACCAACGCATATCCTGGGGACTTTCAATGTACTAACTGACAGGTTAAGTAGATGCATTCTTCTGCATCAAGACTGGCCCCTCAATCAAACAGTGACAAATGAAATTTTCAACTGCCAGGCCCAACTTTGCTGCAACCTGCTTGCATCTCAGTTGGACAACGTGTAGTGGTTACTTTGTCCTAATCCCTCCTCACAGTCAGTCAACAAGGGAAGCTCTGATCTACAGTTGGCCCCCAGGTATCCTTTAAGTCTTTCCCCCTTTTCCATTGATTACAGCATTCATTCAAAAAGCCAGAAGGAGCAAGGTGAAAGTAATCATCATTGCTGTGTATTGGCCTCGACAACTCTGGTTCCTGTATCTTTGGCCTCACCTCCTGTATTCTCCATGGGCACTGGCTCACAGCCCAGGTCATTTATCCCACCCATCCAGGCATCCTCTCCCAGACACAGAGACCTTGGATGTTAACCGCTTGGTTCCTCTAATTTTAACGATGGCCAGAGACTACAAGTTTTCAGACAACATAGTACATATCCTTACAGCTTCACAGAAGTCTAACACCAGGAAGTTATACTGAAGTAAATGGAAAAGATTTTGCTTTTGGACTACAGGAAAGGATTTAGACCCTTTTTCTGCACATCTTCCTTCCATTTTAGATTTTTGTTGGAATTGTTTCTTAAAGGCTGTAGTTTTTCCATTATCAAAGTACATCTCATGGTAATATCTAATTTTCACATTGGACATAATGAGATTCCTATAGCCTCTTTAAAGGTTTCTGAGACTTTTCTGAGATGGACTTTTCCTCTTCAACTTCCCCCTCTTAAGGGATCCAATTCCTCCATGGCATATTACAGTAATGCTTCAAGCCCTCACACAACTTTTCTTTGAACCATCAGTTTCTGTAGATTTAAAATTCTTAACATGGAAAATCTTTTTGGAGGCAGTCACCTCTGCAAAAGAATTTCAAAGTTGCAAGCCCTTTCATGCAAACTGCCATATCTGTTTTTTTCATAAAAACAGGGTTTTTCTAAAACTAAATGCCTCCTTTATTCCAAAGGTGGAATCCAAGTCAAATATAAACCAGTCCATTAACATTCCATTTTTTTTTCCAAAGTTTTAAAACAAAGGAGAATATACATTGCATTTGCTTGATGTTCTCTGACAACTTAAGTTCTGTCTGCATAGAAATGAGCATTTCAGGAAGTCGAATCAATTATTTATTGCATTTCCTAAAGCAAAACTAGGATGTGGTGGCATCTTTAAAGATGGCTTTCAAATTGAATTTGTTTGTTCATGACAAATTAAATATATCATTAACCAAGAAACCAACAGCTCATTTGACAAGGGCAGTAGCAACTTCCACAGTTTTTCAACAAAACCTTCCAGTTTTTCAACAAAACCTTCCAGTTGTTGAGATCTGTGCTGTTGCCACTTGGTCCATTATTCATACATTTGTTTCCCATTATAAGCTGGATGTATAATCCAGATCAAGTACCTCTTTTAGTTCTGCTATTCTCAGGAATATCCTTCCTTGATGCTGCTCAGGAGTTTGGTAGCTAGGGAATCTGCCCCAACAGTTGAATCAAGTGAAAATGGGTAACATTGGGTATGAAAGTTATGTATTCACCATAATAACAGATCTGTGTTGTCCTGTTTTCATCTAGTTCAAAATCCCTCCCTCATTCTCCCTTCCAAATTGTTATCCCTAGGACCTTGAAGAATGGATGGTACCCTATCGGAGTCTTGCTAACACAAACCTCATCAGGTTGGCATTTTTGCTTTCATGAAAACCTTCTGCACTGGAAATAGGCTTTAATAAGCTTTCAATGCTGGAAGCAAATAATATTATGTTATGCAAACTTAATCTGAGGTATTGTAAGGGAGTAGAGGGAATTATGGGTAGGAGAGGAGTCAGAGCCCTGGATCCAAAGGTTTAAAGGTGCTGTGACCAGATCAGAGTCAGATCTGAGCCCCAACAGTTGAACCAGACAAAAACAGGACACACAGAGCTATTGTTATGGTGAGTACATAACTTTCATTTCTCAACTCCCTGGTTTTGCAGAATGCTTCTGATTTTGCCTCATATTTTTGATTTGCTCATCAAAATGTGTTTTTTGGCAGCCGCTAAGTGTGACAGACATTTGAGTTTCAGACTTCATATCCTTCAAAAATGCAGGTTAATGAAAAAACTTATTCTAGCAACTTTCTAAGTATATACAAGCAATATTTAAAACCTGTCCTTGATCTTGGTGCTTTATCCCTCATTGTTTGTTTTTAAACAGCTTTATTAAATTATCACTTAAGACAAAGGCAAGCATACATTAACAGAAAAGAAAACAAGCCATATTAACATTTTGCCCTTTACATATACTGTATGTCAGATATATTTTCTTTCTTTATAATTGTCATCAGTCCAACATTACATAATGTGTCCAGATCCTGCCGTCTATTAAACACCACTCCTCCTCTTAAACATTATTCTGCATGTATTGTTCCCACAATGTTCATTTATTTCTTTGTAATTTGCTCCTTACCTTTTCTAAAGATTCCTCTTCCAGTTATTTTATCTCTTACAATATTCAATACTTCAAATACAGTTGGCTTAGACTTTGATTTCCATTTTCTAGTAATTGCTTTTTCTGGCAGCCAACAGAATTAGACGTAACAAGGCCTTACTGTGTCTAGTCAATTCAGGTCATGTGTTCCAGTTCAGAAATAATTATTTTCTTAGTTACAGTCATTTGCTCACCCAATATTTCTGATAGTGTACTCTGTAGGGAATTTTTTAAAATCTACCAACTCATTACACTCCCAAAACATATGTTTCCAGCTTTCTTCCCCATATCACCTCCAACATTTGCTATCTACTTGAGGAAAAATTCCTTGAAAGCTGCTTGGGGTATAAACATACCTATGCAAACACTTCTAAGCAAAAATTCTAAACCTTCTACACATTGCTGAATAACTGGGAGCCAAATATATGCTGTCTCATTGTTCCTTTGCAAGAGGTAGACTAAAAAAAAATCAAGATGCCAGACCCCATGTGAGCAGACTCTGGAATTACATTTAAAACATTAAAAAAAGTATATAGAGTCCAAAAGTGATGTTGAAATGTAAGAAACATCAAGACATGATGAAATAAACATGTTTTTTCAGTCTCTGGATGCGGTTCTCCTTTAACCTTTGTTAGCTCTTCTAAATAATTTCCAAAACTTCTTACCCACATTTCTGCCTCTTTCATTTTTATCCTGTTTTTGTCCCACTTACAAGCTATCACTTCTGAAGAAATTTCTCTGTTGTCTATTAACTCATGAATAATTTCCAGTAGCCATTCCATAAATTTCTCTCTTTTTAGGTAGGTGGAAAAGCACCAGTGTCTCATTTTTACTTCATTGCATTGCATTTTTATCCTAGCTTTTATTGGTGCATAATCTGATATAGTTACTGAATGTGTGTTGAAGCCTTCATTTAAATGTACCTGTTTGTGTGAAATATCATTTTTATCCAGTCTAGCCCAGATAATGTGCCATGGAGAATAATATATAAATTCTGTCCAATTTCCTACTACTGAATTTACATATTCCATACCAAGGATTTTCATCAATTACTTCAGAAATCTACCTTCTTTTGTTACATTTTCCCTTCTAGGTTCCCTGATGCATCCTTACTATTGCAAATCGATTTCCATTTCCCCTATATATGTAATATTCCCTGTTGAGAGCTGATTACATCTCCCAAAACTTTTGTTAAGCTCCATAGTAGCAGTTTTTGGTAAAATATAAATACATAGAGTATAATACTCCTCCCCCCTTGCTAATTGCCCTCTACTACCACAAATCCGCCATTACTGTCTTTTTTTTCTCTTCTGTCACTGTTGTAGCCCCTCTAGCAATCGGTATTACTGTATTATTACTCTCCTGTTCCTTTTGTCCCTGGTTTTCAGCCAGGAAAGAGCACTACAGATGCAATATTTGCTCTGAGAATGTTGTTGGAGAAATACAGAGAAGGTCAGAAGGAGTTGCTTTGTGTCTTTGTGGACTTAGAGAAAGCATATGACAGGGTGCCTAGAGAGGAGTTGTGGTATTGTATGAGGAAGTCGGGAGTGGCAGAGAAGTATGTAAGAGTGGTATAGGATATGTACGAGGGTAGTGCGACATTGGTGAGAACTGCGGTGGGAGTGACAGATACATTTAAGGTGGAGGTGGGATTACATCAAGGATCAGCTCTGAGCCCTTACTTATTTGCAGTGGTGATGGACAGGTTGACAGATGAGATCAGACAGGAGGCCCCGTGGACTATGATGTTTGCAGATGACATTGTGATATGTAGTGAGAGTAGGGACCAGGTTGAGGAGACCCTGGAGAGGTGGAGATATCTTTAGAGAGGAGAGGAATGAAGGTCAGCAGGGCTAACACAGAATATATGTGTGTAAATGTGAGGGGGGTAGAGGAATGGTGAGGATGCAGGGAGTAGAGTTGGTAAAGGTGGATGAGTTTAAGTACTTGGGATCAACAGTTCATAGTAATGGTGAGTGTGGAAGAGAGGTGAAGAAGAGAGTACAGGCAGGGTGGAATGGGTGGAGAAGAGTGTCAGGAGTGATTTGTGACAGACGGGTACCAGTAAGAGTGAAAGGGAAGGTCTACAAGAAGGTAGTGAGACCAGCTATGTTATATGGGTTGGAGACGGTGGCATTGATGAAAAGGCAGGAGTCAGAGCTGGATGTGGCAGAGTTAAAGATGTTAAGATTTGCACTGGGTGTGACTAGGATGGACAGGATTAGGAATCGGTATATTAGAGGGTCAGCTCAGGTTGGACAGTTTGGAGACAAAGCAAGAGAGGCGAGATTGCGTTGGTTTGGGCATGTGCTGAGGAGGGATGCTGGGTATATTGGGAAAAGGATGCTAAGGATGGAGCTGCCAGGTAAGAGGAAAAGAGGAAGGCCTAAGATAAGGTTTATGGATGTGGTGAGAGAGGACATGCAGGTGGTTGGTGTGAAAGAGCAAGATGCAGAGGACAGGAAGAAATGGAAACAGATGATCCGCTGTGGCGACCCCTAACGGGAACAGCTGAAAGAAGATGATGATGATGATCCATCCTGAATTCAGTTCTTTGTAAAACTTCACATTACTCATTTGTACAGCCTTCTTATGTGAAGAATTTTGGAATACGTGGGCTACTGTGTGAAACAAACCTGAAATACATTAATTATTATGTTTGTAATTATGTATTTTTTACCAAGATCAGACATCAGAGATGTACACAACCAACAATGAGAATATAATTGATGGGCTAACCCTGATGACACGGTCAAGTTAAACACTCATTACTCTGGTTTTGCATCAGTAGTGTGCATTTGTGTAAAGCAGTTTTGAATACTTTGGCCATTTTTCATCACATTCAGACTTTTGAAGTGTATATGGTCATTTTTTTGTAATTCATAGTTACTGGTTTATTATAGTGACAGTGGTCTGAATGGCCTTTTTTAGTTTAAAACAATCAAAAAGTGGAATCCAAATGGACATATGCATTTATTTGTGGTTCCAAAAAAAGGGTGTGTAGGGGGCCCTTAGTTTATAAACTGTCTAAGTCCCAAATTACACATAATTTGCCTCTGACATGCATTATTGCAACCATACTAAAACATTTCACCTGATTACCAGTTACAAACAGGGTCACTACTGGGTTACTGCCCCCCCCCCCGCAAAAAAAATAATTATTTCTATTAAAGAATAAAGCTTTTCCCTAAGAATTAGTCAGAATGACTTCCATACCCCAGCCCAACTTCAATTCAAAAACATGATAGAAGAAAAGCGTTTACCAAATTATGAACTGCTCTATGGAATCAGCTCCTCAGTGGTGTTCATCATGAAATAAATATCTACAGGAGGAGGCTAAGCGCACTTGCTTTTGTGATGCTAGCTAAAATATTTCTTGCACAGCCTTCTTCTCAAGCATGTATAAATATATGTGCTTTTTTCATGTTTTTCTAGCATGCCATACACCTTTTGTTATAGGGTAGTTATTACATTGTAATGAATTACCTATGGATACGTGTGTGTGTGTGTGTGTGTGTGTGTGTGTGTGTGTGTGTGTGTGTGTGTGTGTGTGTGTGTGTGTGTGTGTGTGTGTGTGTGTGTGTGTGTGTGTGTGTGTGTGTGTGTGTGTGTGTGTGTGTGTGTGTGTGTGTGTGTGTGTGTGTGTGTGTGTGTGTGTGTGTGTCTGTGAGTGTGTGTGTGTGTGTGTGTGTGTGTGTGTGTGTGTGTGTGTGTGTGTGTGTGTGTGTGTGTGTGTGTGTGTGTGTGTGTGTGTGTGTTATTAATGTGTGGTATCAGCTATGTAATGTAACATATTCTACTGCTTTTCAGTACCTGGGTCATGACTGAAAAGGATCAGTGTACCATCTCACCTCCCCAGTAAACAAACTATAAATAATGTCATAAATAAAAATTATAATATTATATTTTATATATATATATATAAAATAACAATATTAAACTATATATTATTATATATAATTATACAACAAAAGAAAGAAACTGTTAAATGTTTAGAAAAAGTCACTTTGTAGCTACCTTAAGAGCACACTTAAGCAAAGTAACAATGAGGTTAAGGAAACGGGTCTATATCAGAACATCAAAAATATTAAAACTTCGAATGTTCTGATATCGAACACTATTCAGCAAACGCTAAGAATAGCGAAGCTACAGAACAGCGAATTCTTTCCTCGGGAAAGAATTTGGTTGGCCGTTTCTGTGGCTTCGCTATTCTTAGCGCTGTGTTGGAAAGTTACAGGTTGGGTTCAGGTAAGAGTGCAATTGTTTGTACATTAGGGTTAGGGGTGGGTTAAGTGAGTTAGGGTTAGGGCGCGGGTTAGACGTGTGTGCGATAGTGACAGACTTTAGGGTTAGTGGCGGTTTAAGTGAGTTAGGGTTAGGGCGCAAGTTAGGTGAGTGTGCTATAGTGACCGAACTTAGGGTTAGGGTTTGGGTTAAGGTAAGTGGGTAGATAGTAGTGTATGTTAAGTTTAGTGTAGCGTTAGATGTAGGAATTTAAGTGTATGTGTGTGGTTGCTGTTTGTTTGATGTGCTTTCGGAGCGGCAAATATTTTCCATGGGAAAAAATTAGCTGTTCTGAATGTTCAATATTTTCATGCTTAGATGTTTTGGGGCCGATGAAATAGCGTTCGCTATTTTCATCTTTCGATAACTTGATATAAATGCAAGGAAACTATTAGGAAGCTCAAAGCTGAGTTTGAACTTAAAGCAGCCACTATAACCAAACATAAATACAAATCTTTCTTTAACTATGTCAGAAAGTTAAGAACTAACACCCAGCAATGTTTTGAGCAAGTCCACAATAGTACTACACTCTCTGTTCAAAAGGAAATAGCTAATAAAAGATAACACATTTAGTGAAAATTTTGCTCCACCCTCAGTTATAAGTATTCCACAGGTTCCACAATCCCAGACATCCCCCACTTTAATTACTATGAAACACGTTTTCTCAGTCCTCACAAAAACTAAGAATACTTCATCCATGAGTCCTGATAACATATCAGGTTGTCTGATTATGGCCTTTCTGAACCTGTACTTAACCTCTTTAATGTGAGCATCACCACTGAATAACATTCCTGAACCCTGAAAAACAGCCATTGTAATTAGCCTAATAAGTAAAGCTGTGGAGCAAATCATCTTGGACCTCATTAAGTCTCTTAACCCTGAACCCTCATCAATTTGGCTTTGTCATAGGAAGGTCCTTCCTCTTAAACCTCATTACTTTCTTTAAAAAAGTAACTGAAGCAGGTAATAGTGGTTATGTAGTGCATACAGCATAGCTAGACCTCGCCAAGGCCTTTGATTCTATTCCCCATGAAGGCACTATTGATAGATTGATAGACTTGTAGATCTGAATATATATCCTTGTACTGTGTGGTGGATACCTAACTGGTTGTCTGACAGAACCCATGTGGTTAGAGTCGCAGGTGCCACTTCTGAAAGCAAAAATGTTACCAGTGGTGTACCTCAGGGCTCACTTTTGGGCCCTGTCCTATTTGCTATCTATTTCTTAAACTTTCAGGCTAGCATCTCTGGATTATGATTAACTAAATTTGCAGATTATAATAAACTAGGTGTCATTATTTGACCTTCAGCTGACTCACAAATGCTCCATCATGGGTTAGACCACGTTAACAACTGGTGCAAAGATAATTGTCTCAAATGAAATGCAAAAAAATGTAGCATAGTTCATTTCAATAAACAAAACAGTTTCACTTAAAATATAGGTGATGCACCCTTCCAATTAGACATTTTTGTAAGAGATCTAGGCACTTTTGTTGATAATTCCTTATCATTTAACCAGCATGTCTCCAAAGTAATTCGAAAAGTCTTTTATCTGTCTCATCTAATTCCAAAGGCATGTCCACTACATTCAAAGAAGTCTTAATTCCACCATTACTCGTTTCTTATCAGACCCACTAATGAATATAATGTACGTTTTGGTATGTATTTGTCTAAACATATCACACAACTTGAGAGACCTCAGAGATTCATAACTAAAAAATTAGTGACCTTAAAAAAATCATAATTATCAGGAGTGACTGGCAGCCCTTTCTCTGTACTCAGTCACTTACAGAATCCTCCATGAAGATCTTGTGTTTAGCCTTTTGAGCCATGAGACATCCAACCCTATTTGAGATCCTGTTCCTACACAGAACTCAAATGCTTTGTTAAAGGAAGTAAACCTTCATTAGCAAATAAATAAGGCTTGGCATCATGGATTCATACCCCAGTGTATTCCTCAGCTCTGGAACAAACTTCTACTACACGTCATTAAGCAGAGTAGCTCCTTTGCCAGCTTCAAAGTAAACCTAGGTGACTGGCTGGTCAGTCACAAATTCTTCCCTGGTCTATCTTGTCTTGTCCATCTTGTGACTTGAGGGAACTCTTGAGTAGAGTTTTCTGACTAGGCCTGTAGTGGTCTGCAAACTCAGAGCCTAGTACTTGCCTATAAACCTATATGCCAGTAAACACAACTTAATAGGGTTTTTTTTTTTTTTTTTGCTGTTAACTGTTGTTGGACTCTGCTGAGTATCTCTATGTATTACTTACATGTGTTTACATTAGTAGTTTGGTTGCAGTCTGCCATGTTATTGTCTGTTAACACTGGGTGTTATATAGGTGGCCTTTTTAAATCCGAGACTTCTTAGTGAGAGCCGTGGAATAGCAAGACTGAATGAGGAAATGCAGACTTACATGTAGTATATATGTCCAAGATCACGGTGTCTCCGATCATGCCCTTAGAGGTGTGACTTAGGATGTATATCTGGTGGGTATGAGGGGGTGCAGCCCCACAGTGGGGGGGGGGGTAGAGGTTCAGGGTGCAGTCCCACATTGGGGGGGTGGGGATTCAGGATGCAGCCCCACATTGTGGGGGGGGGGATTCAGGAGATTTTGCACTTCTTTAAAAAAAAATCAATCTTTGCTATCCTCCTGTATTTTTGTACCTTTTTTGTAATTCCTGGACTCACAATTACAAGTATCAGAATTCAGAATTACAGTAGAGGCTGTGTTACATATGTATGTACTGATTATTATTTTATTTTATTTTTTTTTTTGTATTTTAGTTACTTTAGAATTCTTCTTCTTCTCCTCCTTTTAGCTGCTCCCATTAGGGGTTGCCACAGCAGATCACTGGTCCACAGACCGAGTGGCAGTAGAGTTTTATGGTGTTGAGTTGCCAGCCATCGTGGTGCCCAACCTTCCTCAGAAGGCAGACACACACACACACACACACACACACACACACACACACACACACACACACACACACATACACACTCACACCTAGGGTCAATTTAGAGTGTCATTTTAGTTACTTTAGAATTATAGTCCTTTTTTTTCTTCCTATATGCCTGGGTCATGTTTGAAAAGGATTTTTTTGATCACTGCACCTGCCTGCTTAATAAACATCATCAAGTCAGAAAGTAAACAGAACCACAATGATTCAGCATTGCAGACTTGAGAGTTTCACTGGGTGATTAAAGAAAAAAATCAAAGGACCTTCTTTAAGCATCCCCCACGTTTCCTAACCATTACACAATCCGAATCCTAACTATAACTTTAACCCTAATATTAATGATTGCTGGTACATTTAGAGGCTATTGTTAGGGATGGATTAGGATTTAATCAGTAAGGTGCCAACAAACATGATTTTAAAAAGCAATAGCAAAGAAATTCCAAAAAGAAAAGGAAAGCCTCGCAAAATCAAGGATGGTCCAAAACATCCGAATGACTGCTTGCCTCTTCAGCTCCTCCCACCCCAACCACGGCAACCCTCTCTTTGTCCCTGCAACTTCCTTTGTGACATGCAATTATTTCAGCCAGATGGGGTCTGAAAATCTAATAACAAGGGGTACATTTAACAGTGGTAGTCCCTCCATACTTTCCAGGGGATTCCTCCTTGCCCAGAAAACCAAATATCCCTGTTTCCTCCATTTCTGGAACAAATATTATCTCAGGAGATTATAGAACCAGTACCTTCCTGTCAGATGGGCAAAGGGTTTTATTCAGTGATTTTTCTGGTACCAAGAAAAGAAGGAACAACTTGATAGCTGGTACTAGACCTCCTTTCTCAAACTTTTTGTCAAGATCACAAAGTTCAAAGTGTTATCCCTTCATCCCGTTACCTCTTATTCCTTTACTAGCTTTCATGGTAAAGCTAGACTTAAAAAATACCTACCATCACATTTCCTATTGGCAAACATTTCAGATATTTCTTAAGATTTTCTGTATCTGGATTTCACTGTCAGTGCTGTGTCCTATCCTAGTATTCCAAGGGTATTTACAAAGTATCTGGCTCTAGTAATTGTTGACTGCATTTACATTTTCCATATTAAGATGATTGTCTTATATATGTAGTCTCTTTTTTTCCAGTTGTCAAAAGTCATTGACAAGTGTTCAGAATCTCCTACTCAAGTTGGAGTTTCGGGTGAACTTACAGAAGTCTCTTAGTCTTCTCATGGAATAGTTTTCTTGGGATGCCTGCTACATTCTATTTCAGGAAGAGTTTTTCTTACCTCAGAAAAAGAAGAGATGTTCCTAAAGTTCTTCCAGAGCTTTTCCAATCAAACTCTGTCAAGGAAATTCTCAGGAATTTGGGATTCATGGCTTCCATGTTTCTTACAATTACCTTATCCAGACTTCACATGAAAAAAAAAAAAAAACAGTGCAACTACAGATGTCCAGACTCCACTTCTACATCCTTTATCTTTTTAGATCCCAGATCTGGGGTTTGCAAGGAGGGAGGTTTTTATTGTGGGTAGACCAGTTCTGTCAGAATCCAGGTCTCTCATTTCTTTTCCACATCCTCTTCTATAGACCTGGCATGGGGAGTGGTTTCAAAAGGTGTGAAACTGCAAGGTCTGTTGATCGAATAAGACAGACAAAAGAACATAAATATCAAAGAAATGTTGGCAGTGATAAATGTTTTGAGACCCCAGGCATAATCTCTGGTCGCCAGGACCTTTGCAAGTTTTTGCAGTTGTCAACACCACAGTGATGTGTTATGTAAACACACAGGGGAGCACCAGATCTTACCCCCTTTGCAGACATGCTGTGATAGCCTGGAAGGTGGCAACTCAGCTCAGTTTGACTTTTCAGGCTTCATACATTCTGTCAGAACAAAAAGTTGTGGTAGACAAACTAAACATGACCAGGACAGAGCCTTAGAGTGGAAACTGCACTGGGGGACTTCCAGGAATTGAACCAACTATAGTGAACATCTCAAGTAGATCTGTTTGCCTCCTTTCAAAACAGACAGTTAAATAAATTTTGCTTCTGAATTCTCTACAAATAGACCTGGAAAACTCTTTCTCATTCCCATGGTCAGGGATGCTCCTCTATGCCTTCCCCTTTTCCATTGATATCTGGGGTTTTTCCTAAAGATCCAGAACTTCCCAAGATAGGATTTGTTTTATACACACCAACATAAATCCTCAATTGACTGCCTTGATAACAGAACTGTGATACGTTTTAGGCACCTTTTTTTAATGAGTACATACAGCAAGCACTGAAGGAGGCCAAACAAAATTTTCTAGTAGGAAATTATATATGTCTAAATGGAAAAGATTTACTTGTTGTTGAAATTCCAAGGACCAAGACTCTTCTAAGGTCTGGCTGCCTCTGGTTCTTGACTATTTATGTGAGTTATTGTTCTCTAGCCTTTCTTATTCTTCTATCATTCTATAATTTATCTTTGAGCCACTTCTGCTTTCCTGCCATTTGGATCCTTCCCTTTCATCCTGTTCCCAAGTTAAGCAGTTCTTAAAAAGCTTTTACATATCCAACCACATAGAAAAAAGGTGGCTCCTCCTTAGGATCTGAATTTTGTGCTTGAGAAGCTTATTCGTTTACCATTTGAACCAACTCCATTGGATGATTTTAAGTTTTTAATGTGGAAAACAGTTTTACTCATTGTTCTGACTTATGCTAGAAGAGTATCTGAAATACAAGCTCTTGCTGTGAGACAACCCGACCTAATTTACCACAAGAACAGGGTTTCTTTAAAAGCAAATCCTTCTGTTATGCCTAAAGCAGTCTCAGAATTCTGAGAGTTTGCCTTAAGCCAGTCCATTAATGTACCTGTTTTTCCAGAACCCCAAAAATAAAAGAGAAAGAATCACACACACTAGGTAGGTAGGATACTTCCCCAACAAAAGCTGTTTGTCTCCTATGAAGGTAAGAGAAAAGGACAGTGAGTGCTAAAGCAAACAGTTTTGAGATGGTTGTCTCATGCTATTTCTTTTTAATTTCATCATAATAAGCCATTTCCAGACAGGGTTAAGGCCCATTCCACCAGGGCTTTGACTTCTTTCACAGCTTTTTGGAAAGGGGTTGACTCAAAGTATTCTAGAGGCAGCAAATTGCTCCTCAGTACCTAAGATTACAAAGCACTACAGGTTGTATTCTTTTTCATGGTCCAAAACAGGCTTTACTAGGACAATCCTTCAGGCCTCCTGAAGTCTCTGTTTTCTTCTTCCTCTCTATAAGTTTCTATGTTATGGTAATCTACCCTAATATCTTATGCTGCTGCAACAGTGATCTAATGCGGAACATAGAATAGTAGCGTAAGCAAACCTAACAGATCAGTAGATTTTCTAATAGATCACTGCTGCTGCTGTAGCTGCCCCTTCCTTCTATCCCCCTTCTGTGGTTATTTTACTATTACAAGGGTGAGGATGTATATACCCTTGAGTATATAGTTACTCTTATTTTACATTTCCTAGCATTTTTTTTCCTTTTTATGGCTGCTGCCTTCATTCTTGGAGCAGGAAAGCTCTAAAGGTTTTTGGCACTCTAACTGCCTTTTATATGGAGTATTGCTTGAGCTCCCTCCTGGCAATTGGAGCATGTGGAATGTGCCCTTAAGCTTTGAAAATCTAGTTGGTCGGTCATATCCTTGGAAGGATATATCCAAATAGCTTAGGCCACTGCAACATGATCTATTAGAACAGCTACTGTTAAGTTTACGTACAAAACTGTACTTTTTCTTTTGCTATCCATTAATCCCACCTCGAACTTCAGGCATAATTTGTCTGAATAGTGGTGTTGGTTTAGAAAGAGCTTTTCTAAGGTAAGGTGTAGGTTGGGGTTATGGCAGATGCAGGGTTGGAGTTAGACATAATATATATTCATAAACTGGGCAAGGGGCTTTATGTTAACCCTAAACATCCTAATCCTGACCCTCATCCTAAGCCAACACTTTACTTTAGAAAAAACATTCTGTAACACAGGCACACCCCATACACTTCTAAACCTAGCACACAGACACACACATACACTCTCGCTATCCCTGCAAGTAACTAAAAATTCTACATCCATCACCTTACCTAACCCTTTTAATACATTTATTAAAGTATCGATTAAGACTTAGACAAACATACATTAATTAAAATGAAAACAAACTATATTGACATTTTTTTCCATTTACACAAATTATACAGTACATGTTTTCCTTCTTTCTTTGCAGTAACTGTTTTTCTGTTCAACATTACATAAATCACTCCAGTCCTACCTTCCCTTAAATCTCACTCCTCCTCCTCCTGGACATTATTCAGTATTTGTTGTTCCCACATCAAATTTAATTTATTTCTGTGTAATTGGCTTCTTCCCCTTTCTAAAGATCCATCTTCCCGTTCTTTTATGTTTTTACAATATTCAATAATTTAAATGCAGTTGGTTTAGATTTTGATTTCCATCTTCTAATAATTGCTTTTTTGGCAGCCAACAGAATTAAACTTTAAAAAGCTTTGCAATATCTAGTCAATTCAGATCTTGGATCCTGTGTCCCACCCAAAAGAATAACTTACTTAGTTACAGCCAATTACTCCCCAAATATTTCTGGTACAGTACTCTGTTGGGAATGTTTTAAATCTGTCAACTCATTACACTCCCAAAACACATGTTCCCAGTCATTTCTTTCTTCTCCATCACACCTCCAACATTTGCCACTGGAGGAAAAATAAGTTGCACGCTGTTCACACTATTGTATGCCTCCCCTTCCTTTATAAACCTTTCAAAATCTAACCTTCAGAAACTTGCCACAGCCTATCATAGCATTGCCAGGTTTGCCACAGGCTCCCCATTTCACACCCATCATTGTGTTCACCTCAAAAAGCTTGACTGGCTCGAACTCCAAAATCTTATTCTCCTACATCAATTAGTCATCACCTATAAAATCCTCAACTACCCTTCTAATACACCCATACTAAATAACCTTATTGTCCCTTACAGGAATCTTACTTCCCTTCGTTCAGCCAACAAACTACTTGTTGCCACTCTCAAATCACACAACAAAGCTGGTGACTCCTTGTTTACAAACGCCATTGGCTCATACTGGAATAAACTTCCCATAGAACTGACCTCTCTAGGCTCTTCCCAACTTTTCAGGAAACAACTGAGGAACTATTTTATGTCTCACTGGCTATGCCCCTGCTCAAACCCTGACTGACCTGAGCATCCAACCCACTTCTCATTTCTCTCCATTTACCTCTATGCTTGCCCCTATCACTAATACTTCCACTCTTCTGCAACTATCTACTATCCACTTGGATACTACTTTACCTCTGCAACCTGTTATCCCCCCAAATTTACAGGTTGCTCCCAGCTATGCTAATCTGCCTCTTAATATATTGCCCTGGCACAAAACCATTATAACAATTGTTATTACTGCAAATACCTAAAGACTCTTATGTAATTTACCACTTTCTTTCTTTTATGGCTGTACTATTCCTACTACAGCGAAGAATTTGCAATTATAAATCATCTCTCTATGTTATAACTATAGCTTTATTAAGTTTGCTAATTATAGTTTCATTTAAGTTTGCTAATTATAGCTATTGTCATTTTGCTTTAGTATCATTACTATACTTCATTAGACTAATTTTCTTATCATGCTTATAATTTTGTATCCCGGTGTACTATTTTTATGTTACCTTCTAGTATATAGTGGAGCTTTTCTCCTCGGGCATCTGCTGAAAATGGACATGTATCCAGCCAGACTAGCCCGGTCAACAAATGTAAAATAAATAAAAATAAAAAATAAATAAAAGTACCTTTGCAAACACTTCCAAGCAAAAACCCTAAACCTTCTGGACTTTGTTGCATACTTAGGAGCCAAACATGTCTTCCCATTGTTTTCCTGTGAATTGCTTTTCTCTTCTCTCAATCTTTTCTTACCTCTTCTGATTGATTCTTGTACTTTTTGTGCAATGTTTTGTATGTCCTAATTAGTATCCCATTTTTGACAGCAGCTTCTGTTCTAGAGTCAAGTAAAAACTCTACCAGGGCAGGTCTTTTACTTAGTCCCTTCCCTGATGCTTTTTTTTTTTAAACAAGAAACATCTTTATTAAATTGTCACATACGACATAGGCAATCTTACCTATATATAAATGAAAATTAAACTACTGACACAATTTCAGTTGCAAACAGGCATCAGCGTCCAGGGTACTCCATCTGTTCCTGGATGCCATGACACCACATGCCACTATTTCCCCACCACTCGTGAGGCGTTGACCAGAAGTATGCATCTCTTCCACTGTATAGCAGAATACCCTGAGGTAGTTGGTGCTATAGACTGCATGCATATCCACATCAAAGCACCATCTGGCGAGTGGTGTAGGGTCTACATAAACCGCAAGGGCTCCCCCTCCATCAACTGCCAGGTCGTGTACAATGCCCAGGGCATTATCATGAATGTGCGTGTGCTGGCAGCCCTGGAAGCTATCATGACTCCTACATCTGGCATTGCTCACAGCTGTATCAGGCATTTGCCAGGGGGGACATCCCACATGGCTATCTAGTGGGGGATGCTGGCTATGCACTGGAGCCGTATCTGATGACACCCATCAGAAATGTACACACACCTGAACAAGAACACCATAATGAGGCACACGCACAAACCAGGATCATTGTAGAGCGTGTGCTTGGGATGCTCAAGTCATGGTTCCACTGCCTTGACATATCTGGTGGAGCCTTGCAGTACTCTCCAACTACATGTACACAAATGTTCATAGTATGTGCCATGCTACACAATATGATCCTGCAGAAACAGCTGCAGCAGGAACAGCACAGGACAGGGCAACACAGCCCCCCACCATTGACAAGATCATCACAGGCACAGAGTGACTCAGAGGAGGAACTACCTGAGCCTGCCCCTGTAGGCAGAAGGAGGCATCCACAGTATGCCCATGCCTTGGCAAACACACACTGACAGCGAAGGGACACAGGGACTGATACCTCTCTCCAACTCGCACATACAGTAAATGGGATGCCAAACATGACACTACCTATGCTTTACCATGTCTAGGGAGTGTACTAAGTGCATCCGACATAGTCAGCGCTCCAGCACCACCCTCAATACTGGCCCGGCAACAAGGTAAGTCACTCTTCCTATCAATTGCTGAATGGAGTAGTATGTTTACATACTTGTATGTATGATATGGATGCAAGCATGCAAGGGAATTGGGTGGCTGAATGGGATAGCAGCAGACAGCTATATGGAACAGCAGGAAATACATAACAAGTAATGGTGTCAACATACTAGGCAGCACTGCACAAGGTGACAACCCCCATTGCAGTACATATGATGGCCCAAATAACTGTGGGTGTCAATAGGTCACACACATGGATGTCAATGAGAGTCACATACCCACCACCAGCCTCACCCAGTAGGACAGGGGTAGAGGACCATAAAGAAAGGTCAGGCTAAGGCGCCCAAATGATGGCAATGGTGAACAGCCCCCCACCAGACCTACACAGACATACTACAACATGTCTGGCAGTTGCATTTTAGTTCTGAAGGGTAAGAAGTTTGAAACTGAAATTTATGCCATTAAGTTCTAACTTGTGTACTCTACTGATATGTCTCCTTTCTGCATGATAGGTCACAATACAATATGAAATGGAAGCCAACAGAGTAACGGAAATACCAGTACAGTCACTGGAAATGTTTAAAGTCTTCAGGCGTGCACCCCCCCACACACACACACAGTCCCATGTAGAAATGCAGTAACATGTAAGTTTGAGGAGTAATATCACTGGAGCATAGATTGCCAGAGCTGTCCCAATCTACATTATTGCATGTGTACAATATGCAGGGGTCAGTGTGGTAACTTTGTTGTGTGTTTAATATTGCCTGGAAGTGGTCAGCATGTGGGCCTAGATGGTTGTGTCTCAGTGGCTTAGGTACAGTACAGTGGATGACAGGGCCAAGTTCCAACACCTGCAGTGCCAACCACACTGCTTCTCAGATACACCCATGTCAGCAGTTGTACATACTCACTGTCCAGATGTCAATATCTGTCACAGTTGGAAAGCTGGACATGCCATGAATGGGGGCCCATACATAGAAACAGTACACAGGTGGAAGTAACATACACAGAGTGCATATAAAATAACTGTCAACTGCAAACATGTTTGGAATTATACATAGAGGTTAGCATCACATTAGTTGTCCCTCTAGTATGGAATACTGGTAGTCTGGCCAATCACTGGCAGACCACAAAAGGCACAGTTATAAAGTGATGACAGCCTGCCCATGTCCACACACAAGACAGCATAAGGGGAATGTCCCAGGTATATTTGTGAGTCAGGTGCCAGTAGCTTCCATATCACACATGCACCCAGTTCACCCCACCATCAGCCACAGGTTTATCACAGGCCATATACTTGCTGTAGAGAATGAGTACAGCATTAACCCATCTCTGTATGGGAATACATACATGATGCTGCATGCTGAACAGGTGTCCAATGCAGGTGTGTCCCTAGCTGTAAGCAGCAAACTGAC
This sequence comes from Protopterus annectens, assembly GCF_019279795.1. NCBI lineage: Eukaryota > Metazoa > Chordata > Ceratodontiformes > Protopteridae > Protopterus > Protopterus annectens. Next base: position 1,138,041,528 of record NC_056747.1, read on the forward strand.
CATATCCAGACTCGTGGATCAGTATGAGCAGGATAGATTGACAGGAACACCTCAACCACTTAACACTGTCACCCCAGGGTAATCCACTGGCTTGCAGCCTGGGAACATATGACTGGCAGAATGCACTGGCCTGCTACAGATGGCCTGCAGCACTTTCAAATGGCCTACAGTCCTCTGGCAAAGGCCCATGCCTCACCCATTGTGCCAATGTATGGAATGTCAGGGGGTCCTAACTAACAACCTAACAAAGTAAACAGAAAACAAATGCAAGGCCATGTTGACAAATGCCAGTAGCATGCCTCCCCATGTCCTACTGCAAGTACTGTGGACCAGGCCATAAATACTACTGGGATAAAGTCCCAACTATAGGGATACCTCTGAGATATTACTTACATAATGTTAGGAAGAGGAGAGAAAACAGAGGGGGGGGTGTAGAAGCATGGATGTCATGGAGTGTTTGAAGTCTGAAACTCTAATGTCCACCCATACTACCCCCTGACTGCAAACCCATGAATGAAAAGTCACAAAACTGCTTGTAAACCACAATGTGAAAGTAAACTGACCAGATAAATGAGTCCTGCCTCTGGATAACCTGGGTATATCTGTACAGCTGAGAGGTATGGCCCCAGCAGGATATGGCCATTCTGTGGAGTTGAGAAAAGAACAAGGAGGGGATCCCCCGCCAGCATACTAACAAGGTGCTGGACCATTTACACAGAACCAGCAGTCTATTGTCTGTAGCTAACCCTCCACAATGGCAGGAGTGTGCCAGAATTTGTAGTCTATATGCCTCAGAATATTGGTCTCAGCTTCATTCATCTTGTATTTCCCTGGTAAAAAACTGTGAGCAAAGAATGATAACTGTCAGTAGTTGATGACATGATACATCACAGTGTAAAACAGTACATATGTCAGAAAAGCTATGCTACAAGCAACCATGTTACACAAGCAGCACAGACAGCAATAGTTACAATACTATAATTCACAATTATATGTAAAACATCTTTTTAAAAAAATCTTTTTTAAAATAATCTTCTAAAGCTTTAATGCCTGGTACTTCAGTACTGGCATGATACTACTGCCTCATTTATACCGGGGGGGGGGGGGATTTAGTCTGAACTGCCACATTAACTCTTCCATCTCAAGTCTGTTCCTCCAATTCCCTCCCCTCAAATCACTTCCTACAATTTCTAAAATCCCAAAATTAAAAGTTTTACATTATAGTATTGTAATATTGCACTAATTGCACATTTAAACACTTGGAAGTGTTCTTTATCACTTACATCATGAATAAGATGGGTTTGAAGTTACTTAAAAGTATTTTTAACTTATAATGACTTCCTTATATTTTGGTTTTTAATTGGTAATTAGCTTTAATTGTTATCAAGGAGTACTTAAGTAGGGTACTGTGAATTTTTATTTGTTCTGAAGAAGTCTTGGGTTACAAGATGAAAGCGCACCTGACTACTGTTTTGGATTGTTGCAATAAATTAACTTCAAATTTACTTTGATGGTTGCTGCGACAGTTTCTTCCCACTGTTTCCATAGGAATTGCTTTGTCCGTTTATTTGTTTGAGGCTAATAAGGGAGTTCAACAGTCATGGGATACCACCTTTCTCTGCAACAGTGTCCTCCTTCTGATGTACACTTTAGTAAAGGCAGGGTACCATCACATTGTCTCCCAGTGTTTGGAGAACAGTGTCTGGGTTCTGCTGGCTCTGGCTAGTACCATGCATTCATGTACCTGTTTGTACAGTGCACATGTGTATGATTTCATAGTCATGCAGCTATTTCCCATTGCCATGGGTGCAGTGAAGACACCCACCCCTGTTTTCATGGCTGCAAAGTCAGCTTTGGAGAGGTTTTGCAAAGTGGTTACCTTTGCAGGAGGTGTGCCTGACATGTTGAGTTCCATGTTGATTACAGCCTGTGTGGATCTCACCATGCAGGGATTGACATTTGTGGATGAGGAGCAGTCCCATATTTAAGTAGTCAACACAGGTCAAGGTTGTTGCATCCTGTACTGGGGGTCAGTATGAGCTGGTCCAGGGCATTGGAAATGATGAATCCCAGAAGTGTTGGGCCACTGTACTGGCACTTGGCTACTTTCCCCAGGTGATGGAGAGGTAGTTGAAGACTTATACTATGTCAGTGTTGCATTGGACCATCATAGATGGCAGGGTGTTGAGGAATGTGCATTGACAGTTTAGGGACATAGATGTGGACCCATAGCAGGCTATGGTCTGGATTGCACTATTACCCCAAGGCAGTTGTACCGGATGTATCTCCACTGCATTATGCTGGGATACTAGTTTGGAGGTGTTCCTAGCCATAATGAATATGGAGACAACACCACCTGTGGAGGTGTGGTGTGGTCCATGTTTGGGGGCTGACAGCTGTGGAATCCATCATAGCCTGATACAGCAGGTCTACTCTCTGCCGCTGTGAACCACCTTTCCATTACAGCAGACATGTGTCCTCCACTTCAACAACTGCTATGAGTGACTGCATCCTGACAGTTAGATGTCTACTGTTTAGCAGCATGACCCTCAGATTGCATACATGTCTAGCTGTTATGGTGGTAATTACATTAGGAACACTGCCTAATAAGGCATCATAGGGGTTGCAAGACACTTAACCAGTACCTGGATACCCACCGCTGACAGATGTAGGACATCTGTTGCAAGTCACTCGATGGGTTGCCAACTGGCTTACTGACAGACATGTGTAGCTGTTATGGTGGTAATAAGACATGTAGCCAGTACCTGGAAACCCAGTGGTGATAGATGTAGGACATCTGTGGCAAGTCATTGGGTTCTGTCAATCATGTCATCCCAAGCAGAGAGGTACTGGATCCCCTGAGAATGACACAAAACACATAAGTCAATGTTGCAGTCAATCATCTGTTGATAGTACCACAGCACCATTCTAGTGACAGCAGTACATTGCTCAGGGCTACTGTCAAACCTGCCTGGACCACATAATCAGAGAGTTCAACCATGTCTCTTGTCATGTAGTCCAGGGATGTGTGTCCCAAGTCATTCGCACCCACATGGATACAGAGTAATACTCGGAGTTGTTGTGGAGTGCCATGACTGGCTGTGTCATGTGTTGGATGCTGGCATGTGATAGATATTTGGCTGTTACCTGCTCCATATTCAACTTAGTGAGTGGGATATGTGTGTGCCTCAGTATTGAGTTACCCGTGATCACTGTATTTTGCAAGGTGGTTAGCCTTAGGAGCTTAGATTGAGGGGCACACTGTGTAGGTTAAATATGTGACCCTTGGCATGTGCCATGTCGCAGTGTCTGAGTGGGTGTCTGTCTTGCTGGTATATGCTGTTTTGGTAAATGTCCATTGAGTGCCTCTGGGAAGGTGGGTGTGTGGCTTTTCACTGTATGTCAACATGGGTGTCATGATGAGCTACGTGTTCCACATGGTATGGTGCAAGTGTTGATCTTATCCTCTTGACCTGCTAGTCCAGTCTGTGGTGGAGAGTGCATATGTCCACATTGGGTGATATACGAGTGTTTGGAGTTTAGAGAGGAGGGTTGTCTGTGTACATGAGGCAGTTGCAACAGTGCCTCAGAATGGACAAGTGCACCAGGTTAATGGGTGAAAGCACAGAAAACTGCCCTTCAAACATGCCAGGAGGGGTGGACCTAACTAGTAAGTACTGGGGCTGCATCTGTGATGAATGAGTACTGCTGACGGCTCCCACGTGTGCCACACTTCTTGATACAATAACCTGGTGAAGTGCCAAGCCATAATGCTAGTTGAAGTGCAAGACAGAAAGAACTAGCATGATGTACGGGTGGAACAGAAGGCAGACTGTCTGCCACCTGTAATACTTTACCACAGCTGTGCAGTTATCAGCAGCTTTGGCAATGTGAAAGTTCAGTAAGCTCTGTAGTGCATGCGGTAACTGGGTAACACTATAGTAGACATACCTAGACAGGCAGAAGTGCTAATCCCAATACTGGAAATTGTGTGTGTGAATCATGTACTGTCTGGCTTATACCATTTTTGACCTGTGCATTACCCTTTACACTTCCACTCACTCCAGTTTAGTAGTCCTGTTGATGTCATCCACCTTAGAAGTACCTTTGGGATAGATGGACATGTATAAACTCTGTGGTGCATCTGATAACTGCATAGCACTATAGTAGAAATACCTAGATAGGCAGGAGTTTTACTCTCAATGCTGGCAACTGTTTACGTGTATGTGTGTGTGTGTGTGTGTGCATGTGTGTGTGTGTGTGTGTGTGTGTGTGTGTGTGTGTGTGTGTGTGTGTGTGTGTCTGTGTGAGGATCATATCTTGTGTGGCTTATACCATTTTGATGTGTATACCATACATGGCTAGTGACCACCTCCCACTGCCATTACTTTATATAGTGTGGCAACAGCATCTGCCTCACATGCAGCAGGTTAAACCATTGTACAGTCCTCTGTACAGATGTGTCTGAAATATCCATATGTGTGCAACCTACATGTGGTCAGAAATGGTCTGTGTGCCTTAACAATGCCCATGCATGTGATATTATAGCCTAACAGGCCACAGTGAGTGTACTGACATATATGGCAGCATGAGGTATCATACCTGACTGAAACATCATGTTGATACAATGTCTGATGCCCTCACAAGTGGCCAGTCTTGTAGGTGCAATACATGAGTCCAAATGCTTGGTTTTACAAGGGAACTGTTACTGTTATGGGTCACATTAAAGGCTGTCCACATTGGGTGATATACTGATAACCCTCACAGGTCTGAGTGTTGGGAGTTTAGAGGGGAGGGTTGTCTGTGTACATGAGGCAGTTGCAACAGTGCCTCAGAATGGACAAGTGCACCAGGTTAATGGGTGAAAGCACAGAAAACTGCCCTTCAAACATGCAGGAGGGGTTGACCTAACTAGTAAGTACTGGGGCTGCATCTGTGATGAATGAGTACTGCTGACGGCTCCCATGTGTGCCACACTTCTTGATACAATAACCTGGTGAAGTGCCAAGCCATAATGCTAGTTGAAGTGCAAGACAGAAAGAGCTAGCATGATGTACGGGTGAAACAGAAGGCAGACTGTGGTCCTAATTAGTATGTAACAGGAACACCTTGCATCTTAACAGGGGTGTGTACACAACTTATATCCACTGTATACCACTAATGTGTCACACATGTCCCTACCTTAGGCCATTTGTCCAGCCCATTTTTCTGGCCTCTGTCCAGACATCTTGGCACTGACAAGTTATAAGGTATGCTACAGGAATGTTAAATTCAAGTCAGATATGCCCCAATGGTGACCACTGTAATGCAATACAGTTAACCCCAGCACAAGTGAACATGCACAAAAAGCAATATAGCTATTATATAAAGAAATATAGCTATTACTGATGGTTGTGTGCATAGTAAATTGCATGCACTTCACGTGCCTGGGGAATTGCCAGGCAACAAGAGAGCAATGTCATACTCAACAGCTTCAGGCTGCTGACCCATATGCAGACCAGAGGGTCCTAAATAGTTGTTAGATGGAGTTATTGTCACCAGATTCACGTGTGGCCTTGGTACAGGATGGATGCAGCATGTCTGCACATCTACAGTACTAACTGCAATAATACGCAATGTCCTCTCCTCACCATAAATGTGCACCTCTGTGCATTAGAAAGCCCCATCCACAACTGCAATCAGACCTGACACATGGATGTAGATACAATACAGATACATGTATGTCTGATACATTAGTGTGCTAATCCCCACTGGGCCCTTACCTGCATGCTGCTCGTCCAGTGTGTGTGTGCAACCCACCTCCACAATGCTTCCCTCAGTTTCATGGCTTGTGCATTGGGCAGGTGCCCAAAGTTTAGCAAGGAGCTCCTCGGTGGGTGTCAGTGGAGGCTGGATGGCTGGGCCCCCACCTGTGGCTAGCCAGTCCCTAGCAGCTCATTGACGGGCATGGTGGATGAGGTCAGTGGCTTGATGCTGCACATGCTCATAAGTTCTGCTGTGCAGGCCGGCATCATTTACCCTGTGGACCACACTGTTCCACAGGCAGTCCTCTCCCGCACATCTTCTGCTCTCCATCCAAATAACAGGGCATAATGTCCAATCACATATTGGGTGATGATGTCAGTTTCCCCAACAGAGAATGCTGGTAGGCGAGCACTCTGCATGTTACCTGGAAGACATAAGCAGGAAAAAGGTCACAGGACTTCATATAGTTGTCAAATTGCACATCAACTGCAGATATTACTTAAGCAATAACCCACGTCTGGGTGTGGGTAATGCTGGATTTACCCAAGGTTGGTGTGGTTTGGTCACAAGGGCGAAACCCGAGAAGTGGGTTATTGCTATTATACAATGACATTATTTAAGAAAAAAAAATACTTTTCTTAAATAATGGCATTGTATAATGCCTCCGTGCTGCCCTTCCACAGCTGTCTAGTATCCTGGAGCAGTTCTGATGTACTGCTCATGCATATGCTTATGCAGTACATCAGAGCTGTGTGTAGAGGAAGCAATGAAGAAAGGAAGATCTTCGTTGCTTTTTTTAAAGTTGTCTTGTTATGTTAAACGAGTTTAACATAGCGAGAGATATCCTTAAAAAAAGCAACGGAGAAAGGAAGATCTCTGTTCCCTTTTTTAAAGCTGTCTCGCTATGTTAAACGAGTTTAACATTGCAAGACAGTTTTAAAAAAGGAACGGAGAAAGGAAGATCTCCGTTGCTTTTTTTTAAGATATCTCACTATGTTAAACTCTTTTAGCATAGTGAGATTACAGCAACAGAGCTCTTCCGTTCTCCGATGCTGCCTAACACAAAAAAAAGTAAAGACTTATACTAATGGAAAAGGTCTGGGTGACCTGACCTTTTTCCATTAGTATAAGTTGGATTTACAATGGGCATGCTGACCAATCAGCGTGCACGTTTTGGAATATTAATGGGGGGGGGGTCATTGTATAATTGCAAATAATCCACACTACACCATAACCCTCCAAGCTATCATAGCTATTGCAGCTTGCATTACACTCCTGTCCCTGAGCTATCTTATTCCCCACAATGTTGGATACTTGATTGCATAATCCTCTATTCTCCATTCATTTCTGTGTAGAGGGTTGACAGTGGGCATCTTCCATGTGGATGGTGTGTGGATGGTAGCAGGTCTGTGTTTGACTGTGGTGTGTGATTGAGCTGTGAGCACATGCCTGAGTTCATGTCAGAGTCAGACAGTGATGTTATCATGCCCCATAGAGATATGCTATTGTTGCCATCAGTAGGCAATAAGTACATGCTCACCATTGCTGAGGATAGGAGTGTGGTTGATGTGCATGTCCCCCTGTAGAACTGGGGTGAACAGGGTGGCGATGTTCCCACCTAACTTGTGTGATACAGGTTCTCTATATCCACTGCATGTGTATATGAGGTGTTCTTTACCCCCAGCGCACGGTGAACTGTGTTGTTTCCTCTGAGACTTAAAACATATGTGGAGACACAGTTGCAGTTTTCCTTGGTGGTGTGGATATGTGTGATTTGTAGTCATAGTCAGCCTTACAGGAAGTCACCTGTTAACTTACATGCTTGCTCAGATATAGGTGGGCTTGCTTTCAAGTTGTTGCCTGCACCTATGTGTCCCTGTACAGCCAGTGTAGCAACCTATTATGTGGTTTGTGTATTGCTGCTGTCCACCAAAGGAGATTACTCTACCTTGGCTGAGGCTGGTTATACATGTCAGCTACTGCTGAGTACATATAGCTACAGTGGATATAAAGGGTACACACCCCTGTTATAGTGCCTGGTACTTGTGCAATTGGAACATGACACCACAATAACTCATTTCAAAACAATTCCCACCTATAATGTGACCTACAACCTCTACAATTCAATTAAAAACAGCAATCTGGTCTGTGAAAACATATGCTACTATGATACTATCATCCACACCATCCAACTACTACCTTTCTTTCACCTCCACTAACTACCTTGATGATAGCAAGCTCAGATGCTCATAAGCCTAGTACTTATTATACAGCAGGAACTTCTCATTGTTACATTTGTTGATGCCTGTTATGTACTTCACAGATAAAGATTGTAGTTGTCTACTGATGTACTATGTTCTTCATCTGTAAATATGTTGTAAGTAATTTCTATGTTAAATTGTTAATTGCTATGTAATCCAATGTAACTACTGTCTGTTTATTTTACTGTGGAGCTTTTCTCCCCGGGCCTCCGCTGAAAATGGACCCACGTCCAGTCGGACACTCCCGGTCAACAAATTTAAATAAATAAAATAAATAAGTAAATAAAATAAATAAATAAAATATGAAAATAATACTCAGTACAATAAGCCAGTTGAATGAGTTTGCACACCGTTAAACTGATATATTGTGTATGCACCTCTTGAGATAGTTACAGCATTCATCCGTCTTGGTCTGGACTCTAACATCATGGCATATCTTCACTTGGCAATAGTTGCTCACCTTCCTAGAAACACCTTTGATTGTATTTCAATGGAATTGCACAGGTTAGGTGTCACATAAAAGATGGGAAACATCATGAAATGATCTTCTGTGGTCTGATTGTCATACAGCACACAAGCCTGGCATTCCAACACGGGTGTGTACACTTGTGATATCCATTGTATATAGGTGCTGATATAGCTGGTAGTGGTAGGCATGGACAGAGGGTCATAACACAGTTGGACACTTCTCTGATTAATACCTGATAATCATGCCTACTCTAGTACCCATATCAGCGTAAGGGCAATGCAACAACCAGTAGCTGTACACATTTTTTCCTGTTGTATGCAATCAGCTGATATTACACACGTGCAACATGCACAACCTATGTACCTGACTGCTTGAAACCCTTTGGGTTGGGAGGGTGGCCTAATGGTTAAGATGTTTGCCTTACAAACACAAGGTGCAAGGTTTGAGTCTCACAAGGGATAATTGGCTAGGTTTAAAATGGCTCGCAAGGGCAGTTAGCTTAGTACTAATCTATGAACCTATGAATCATGTGATTAGTTTTGTGCCTTCCAGCTGAACATATGCATACATACATGTGCTTAGGGGATACCTGGTATACATTTCTGTTCTATGTTAGTATGGCACACTGTATTCAAAGTCTTGCTGTTCAATCATACTTCTCAACCTGTTATAGTAGTATGTCTTGACAATGGCTCACATAAATGGGTGTCAAAAGTGACATTGATATTGATACTGTATTAATATAGCTGCACCATACATTAGTATGTTGATTGCACAGTAGGGTTTGACATCACTGTGATAACCTGGAAGATGTCCAGCAGTCATAAGTAGGCTATTGTGTTACAATGTCATTGCTCACAGACCTGCCAATGGCTTAGCTGACAAAACACAGGTATATGTATATGTGACTACAGATATCAGTCACAAATGGGCTTATTGTCCATCAGAACACTGTACAGTTGAATGTTATTAATTCAATATATCACATGCAGTTCAACACACATGTCTAAAACAGTACTTTACTATGCACATGCCCTCTATAAGTCTCTTAGCATTACAAGACAAACGTGTCATAGTCATAATCAAAGGTAACATGGATATGGAAAACATCCCATTAACTGGCCTAGCAGTGGCACAGTCACACCTGTTTGACAGACACCCCCACGGTTGTCATATATGAGCTGTCCTTTCCCAGGGTGAGTCAGGCTCCTGAGCTGTGATCCTACCTCACAACCTCTCAGAGCATCACATCTAGACAAAGCCTAAAATGATGGGGGGATAAATAGGGATAGACTTTAAATATTCCTGTTACAAACATAGGAGGTTTATAGAATGATACATTTTGCATTACGGTGAATATTCTTTAGGATGTGATGTCTTAAACTCAAGTGTTTGTCATTACTTGATGACTTCAATCCTCAGCTATTTGCCAGAAAAGTACAGATTTCAGGAGGAACAGACAAAAAACTATGATGGGAAAATCCAGACATTCTGTGAAGATCTGTACAGTTGAGAGGTATGTCTGTGATCTCTCCTACTGCAGAGAGGGCCAGATACCATGGCCATAGCAGCTGTTCAGCAGGACATTAGTACAGCAAGTCTTGTTAGGACATGTATTCTTCCAAATCATATTTCCCATTATTACAGACCAAGTACTACATTCAATTACATGCTTACATGTTCCACTTACCTTTTTTTCTTTCTTCTCTTTTCCAGTTTATGTTTTATTTGCCCCCCCCCCCATCTCTCTATCTCTGTGCACTACAGGGATAGAGTTGGTTTGAATAGGCGGCAGCAGGGCTTTTGTAGGTGATGCTCATGACCAGGTGATGGCCTGTGCACCTATTGGGGTTCCCCACTTGCTAATTGCATGCAGAGCAGCTGTGTAGTTTTTCCAATAGCCAGTCTCATGGCAACACACTCCTATAAATGAGTACTCCATGTGGGCATTGGCCCTTTCGCTTACATGTGAGAAAGACATCCTGGAGTTGTGTGAGCTACTACCTCTTACAACAAGACTTGTGGAGACAAGCCAACTAAATGGTGGAGAAGGTTCAAGACTTAGGGGCAGAATGGGATTATTGCTGTTATATGTTTGGAATACTGCTAGTTTAACAGGGTTTGTCTGCACATGCTACTTATGCATGGCGTCTCTGCAATAGCTCTCAACTGTAGGGCCATCCACATAATGGCCATAGGTTAGCCTGTTATGTATGGACTGACGTTCTTCGTGTTTCACTGTTGCAGTCATCACCTGTGGGTTATCCCTGCTATGGTAGCTCTTGGCTGGCCTGAATACCAGAGTTAATATTTTTTTGTGTCATCTGCTGTCAGCTGTAGACTGACATCAGGACATCAGTGCTATAAAGCAAGGCAGCTGATGCCATTGCATCAGTCTTTCTTGCCGTGGAGCCCATAGCAGAAGCAGTTCGCAAGTGTGCCAGTCAGTCACTACCAGAGTTTGGATCACAGCTGAAAACATCTAAAGTTAAGTACCCCGTTGGGGATCTCTTTTTCTTGCACTAACCGATGTCCGAAAAATTTAACAATTGTCTCGCCTGTGGAAAGCAAATCCCACACAGAAACTTCCATTCATACTGTGTCACTTGTTTAGGCCCAGACCACAACATAGCTTGTTGTCAGTTCTGTGCCCTCTTTAACGCGAGAACCATTTGTCGGAGAGCTCTCTTTGTAGATAGCTATTTTCATCCTCCATCTTCTCATATGGCATCGGTCAGCCAACAATCAGCAGAACCTTCAAAAAAACATAGGGATAAAGATAGAGACAGACCTCACAAGGCCAAGCCTTCCGACGACTCCTCCGCTAAGCAGGTCGTCAGTACTCCAGAATTCAGTGATGCCTGATACAATTGCTATGCAGGCCTCTACCGAGACCCTTTCTGAGTCTGTTATGCCGGAAAAATCTTCTTCGTCTTCAGAGCCTTTGGCTGTCTCTGCCTCTGTTGGGATTGGAGCCACTAAGCAGGGACCAGCTTCTGAGGAAGTCTTTCGCACTACCAATTCCAGTCAGAAATCGACATCTTCTCTCCCGACTACTGCTAATCACAGACCAATGACTTCTCGTAGGCCTAGAAGCCAAGCCACCCCTAGGAAATCTTCCTCTACCCACCATCTTCCTCCTGCCCCTCCACCCCAGGCTTAGATGCTTAAGATGGTGGAAGATCTTATTTCTCTTAACAGGGGCAGTCAAGGCTCTTCTTCTAAAAGGAAAAGACACCCTTCTCTTGAATTAAGGACAGAGCAAGATTCTGTGGAATCAGATTATTCAGACTTGGAAGAGGATCAACAACCTCCTACTGCTTATGATGATTCAGATGCAGAGGAATCCATCCCTACTGCCTCCCCACCAGAAGACTTCTCCTTTGGGGAAATCCTCCATGCCCTCAGGGAGCATTTGCAATGGGAATCTCAGGATTTCCCCCAGTCCAAGAAAAGGCTAAGAGAATTTCTAGACCTTCCTCAGCAAAGACCCCTTGCCATCCCCCCAGTTTTAGAAATGGTGGATGATGTTTTCCTTGAATCCAGTTTAGCCCTGGATGCCCTTCCTCCTGCTACCAGTAAGTCTGACAGGTATTAAAGAGTACCAGATGCTCACAAATACCTGTACAGAAATCCTGCTGCAGACCTGGAGGTCATTACACAGGGCCCCAAGGGAGCCAGGGCTAGTTCTGCAAAGAACCCTACTCCTTCTGATAAAGATGCCAGAGCTCTGGACAGATGGGGTAAAAAAGTATACACCTCTGCAACCTTAGCCACCAGAGCTCTCAACTATCAGTTCCATATGTTAAAAATATCAACAGCGCACTTTGGAACTAGTAAAGCAAAATATTTCTACTTTTTCTGTCTGTGCCAATTTTAAGGAGTTAGCAGATTTACTGCATTCCACTTTTCAATTGGCTAGGCACTCTTTACACTGTGGATACAATGCATTAAAAGCCTCTAGCAGGGCAGCGGTGTCCGGATCTGTCATTCAGAGACATGCATGGTTGAAAGAACAACCTCCACCTGATCATGTCAAGTCAAAGTTAATTGATGCACCTTTGGACAAAGGCTGCTTGTTTGGGCAAAAAAGCAGAAGAGGTGCTTACAAATATGGAAGACAAAGCAAAATCTATGCAAACAGTTAAAGACTTCTTTCAGGTTCAACCTCCTACATTCATCAGGAACTTTCCCTCTAAGCACTGGTCTTTTCCTGCTCCCAGCATAAAGAAGCAAGCTAAGCCCCGCAGGGACAGGTCCACCAGGTCCCTACAGCAGGGACAGCAGAGAGACAAGCAATGGACCACATCCGCCCCTAGGGCAGGGAGTTCTAACCCATCCCTCCATGGCAAAAACTCACAATGACTCCCCCACCCCCCTCTGCCTTCCTCTCCCCCAAAATCTCGAAGGAAGGCTGTCCATCAAATTGGATACCTGTAACCAAGGACCAAGGGGGTCTTAAAGATCATTTTCCAGGGATACAGATTCACTTTCAATGAACTCCCAACTCCCAGAGGGTACCCAGACTTACCTCCCAGTCAGTGGACAGAGGCTTTAAAGCAGGCCCAAATTCTCATAGACCAGGTGGCAGCAGAACCTGTGCCCACAGATCAAGCAGGCAAAGGTGTTTAATCCAGGCTTTTCCTCATTCCCATAAAGGAGGGCAACTGGTGACCCATCCTGGATCTGTCCATTCTGAACACATCCCTGGTGGTCCCCAAATTCAAAATACTAACCCTGCAGCAGCTACTGCCAATGCTGACAAAAAATGTCTGGTTGGTGACCTTAGACCTAAAAGATGATTACCTCCATATCCCCATAAGGGAGTCCTGCAGGATATTCCTGCATTTCAGAGCAGGCTCACAGCACTTTCAGTTCTCTGCTCTTCCCTTTGGCTTATCTACTGCTCTCAGGGTTTTCACCAAATGTTTGGCCCCAGCCATAGCATTTTGCAGACAGAAAAAATACAGATGTATCCCTATCTGTATGACTGCCTCATCCAGGCAGAGAGCAAAGAAAAGCTGCTGCAGGACTTACACTGTCAAAACCCTCCTAACATCCTTGGGGTTCACCATCAATGAGAAGAAATCAAAGCAGACTCCCTCCAGGAGTATCATCTTCCTGGGAGCACTGCTGGACACAGCATCCCAAATGGCCTTCCTACCCCCAGAGAAGCAGAGCTTCCTGCCTCTCTACTTTACCCAGCTGGCATCCAAAAGTCACCTCACAGCAAGGAAGTTCTTGCAAGCCTTGGGATACATGGCTTCTTGCATCCTTCTGATTCCTCTAGCCAGACTACACATAAAGAAACTTCAGTGGTACCTAAGGACCCTTCGGTGCCAACATTCACAGCCTTGGGAGACCTCTCTCCCTCTGATCCCCTGTATAAGGGCAGAGTTGCTCTGGTGGGCAGGGGCATGTGCCACCAACCAAGGTCTCCCCTTCATCCACCGCCCCACAGGCCAGATCATCACCACCGATTCTTCAGACATTACTTGGGGCATCCACCTAGGAGGGAGGTGCACCCAGGGTCTTTGGGATGGCCAACACCTTCCCTTGCACATCAACCAGAAAAAATGATTGAGTGCAGAAGGCTCCAACCTCCTTCCAGCCCCATCTCAGGCCAGAGGTTCTCCTTATCAAAACAGTCAACACCAAACTAATGTGGTACATCAACAAACAGGGAGGGACAAAATATTATCCCCTGTGTAGGCTGGGCACAAACCTCTGGCTGTCTGTCTCCTCCATGGGATTACACCTTATAGCCCAATACCTCCCAGGAATCAACAACACCCTGGCAGACCACTTAAGCAGACCGCCATGAATGGCAGCTCCACAAAAAGATCTTTGGGCAAGTCACTCAAGTGTGGGGAAATCCAGAGGTGGCTCTCTTTGCTTCACACCTCAACCATCAGCTAAAGAAATTTTGCACCAGGGAATATCACCACCTAGGATGGAAGGTGGATGCCTTAACCTTCCCTTGGAACTCCCTCTTTGTGTATGCTTCCCCCCCTGCCTCTTGTTCCCAAGGTACTCATCAAGATCAGGGAGAAGGGGCCCAAGGCCATCTTCATTGCTCCAGATTGGCCCAGACAACATTAGTACCCCTTGCTGCTCAGCCTCACATCATATCCTCCCTGGCAGCTTCCCCAGATCCCAAACCTCTTGACTCAAGCAGGGGGGGGATGCTGCACCCAGATTTGCAGACTCTCAAGCTATCAGCATGGCTGATACTCCCAAGGCAAGGCAAGGGCCCCTGCTAAGAAAGCAGGTCCTGGACATTATCACAGAGGCCAGAAGGCCAAGCACCAGAAGATCATATGCAGGGAAATGGAAAAGATTCTGCTCCTGGTGCCAGTCCAGGGGGGCCAGTTCCTCCCAACCTTCTGTCCCTCTTATCCTGGACTATCTAGCGGAATTACTTAATAGTGGCCTCTCCTTCTGTTCTATTAAAATCCACACTTCAGCCATTTCAGCTCAGTTTAACACAGACCAGCCCCTGTTCTCTCACCCTTTGATTAAGTAGTTCCTCAGAGGGGCTTCTAACATCAGAACTCCCAGAAGGCCTCCCACACCAGCCTAGGATTTTAATTAAGTTCTAGAAAACCTGACCTTATCCCCTTCGAACCTGTTGCTTCAGCAGAGCTTTTCTGGAAAAGTGCTTTTTTACTAGCCATCACATCAGCCAGAAGGGTTTCTGAACTTATGGCACTGATTGCCATTGATTCCTTCATTATTTTCCATGCAGACAGGGTGCCTCTTAGGACTAACCCATTCTATATGCCCAAGGTGATATCTAATGTGACTCTCAATCAGGCCATTCATCTGCCTACCTTCTTCCTCAACCCTCAAAACAAGGGGGAAAGAATTCTGCACTCCCTGAACGTGCACAGGCAGTTCAGATACTACCTGGACCATACTAAACCCTTCAGAAAAGTGGACCAACTTCTAGTTAGTTTTGCCCTAGGGGCAGAGGGGAAGCTCATTTCCAAGCAGACTATCTCTAAATGGATATCACAATGCAGCCATTTCTTCTACAGATTTATTGGGAAACTGCCCCTTAAGTCTATTCATACCCATTCCTAGGGCAGCCTCCAATCCCACAGCATTCCTCAGAGGAGTCCCCACCAGGGAAATCTTGGAAACTGCCACCTGGACCTCTCTCCATACCTTTAAAAGCATCACCACCTTCACTCTTTTCTCTAAGGCTAGGGCAGGGCTTGCCTCTGCAGTACTGTAGGGCCTCCTTACCCCTGCCTAGGTCTCTAGACTATCCTGCCACCCCTCTCTTCAGCTTTGGGAATCCTCCCACAGGTGATGACTGCAACAGTGAAACATGAAGAACATAGTACAGTTGTGTACACTTACCATAAATGTAGATGTTCGAGTGTATTCACTGTTGCAATTCTGGTATACCTCCCTCCTTCCCCTTATATCTTCTTTCATTAGGGAGACATAAGCTTCTTGGGGTGGTTGTTAACCACCAAGACCTCTGTGCCTTATCTCCCAGGGCTTCTGATTGGTTAGGGCAAGAAAAACTAATGTAATGGCGTCAGCTGCCTTGCTTTATAGCACTGATGTCCTGATGTCAGTCTACAGCAGACAGCAGCTGACGCAGAATAACATTGACTCTGGTATTCAGGCTGGTCGAGGGCTACCACAGCAAGGATAACCCACAGGTGATGACTGCAACAGTGAATACACTCGAACATCTACATTTATGGCAAATGTACACAACTGTACTTTCCCCAGACAGGTGCTGTTCTTGGAAAATCAATAGCATACCCTGGTGATTGCATTATGTAAATGGTAACATCTATTTGTTTTTCTGACTTTATATCCCTCAGAAAAGATACGTTACAACAAACCCTATAACACCAGCAACTTTCTCAGTGTATATAGAGCAATATTTCAAGTATGGCCATGTATTTGGGCCTCTGTCCACCAATTCTGTCAGGCTTTTTCCAGATGTCATACAGTGGTAGGTTGATAGGTATACTGGTCTGTCATTATTTAGTGCTGTAATTCCTACTGGGGGGAAAGGCTGGGAAACAAGTCTGTACATTCAAAAGGTTGCTATATAGAGAATGCGCTTGGACTCCCTTGTAACATATTTTATGTGGGGGACAGTAATACATGCTTTAAAACTAGGCTGTTAGAACATGTGAAACATATTACTGATAAGAAAGATGACAGTTCTATAGCTGTACATTTGAATAAATCTCACCATGGGGACAGTAGTGGGTTCCAAGGTACTTTTTGAAAAAGTCTGTTCCTCAGATTGATGAAACATTCATAAAAGGACAATTGTTATGTACAGACTCAATGTATTAATATTAGCTGTGATACTTTATCCTGTATGGGGTTAAATGAGGAGTGTAATTGGAGGATGTGTATTCAATTATGTAATTAGGTATTAATTGCTTATTGTGATTAAGGCATGTATTTCTGGTAATGTTTTATCCTTAAAGGCTTTGGCCAAGACATCAGAGTGTAATAAACATGTGTGAATTACTGGCTGGTTGTATTTTTCTTTGCCATGTTCAGATATTTTATTTGTTTTGCTAAGAGGTTGTTGTATGGCTGGCTATTCTGTATGGCCTATCATGATTTTGTAGCAGTGTACTGTTCATTTATTTATTTGGACTGTGGGGGGGGGGGGGTAGATGTGAGTGTCATGGCTGCTTTTGTATCCAAACGTGCATGCTGCCCCAGTTGTGGGTGGTCTGTCAGCAGCATATGTTTGTATGGGAATTTTGGGACATGTATGCATATATATATATATATATATATATATATATATATATATATATATATACAATATATAAACATATTATATATATTAATATTGATAACATTTGTTTTACATACATACTGAGATATTTATATATGTATGGATAGATTTACTTTTATATATATATATATATATATATATATATATATATATATGTGTGTGTGTGTGTGTGTGTCATATGTGTATATTTTATATGTATATCTCTACATATAATATGTATTAATGTTTCTATATATATATATATATATAAATATATATATATATATATATATATATATATATATGTATATATTCTACCTATGTTCCAAATTTCAGCTGTACACAACAAATCTATTAATCACCTTTATTTTTAAATTAATATTTTCTTGTTTGTTCTCACTACTGTAACTGTTGATGTGCAGCATACCACTGTAAAAACATGTCTATTGTAATTTGTGTGTAAATTGCACTTTATTCATCTGCTTTTACTGTATTTGTGTTTCTTCCTACTTTATTACTTTATTTTGCTTTTGCGTCATCTTAAAAGTACTAAGATTTATTTATTACTGCTTGGTGTAACTATCATTCTAAACCTTTTGGTTTAAGCACTTGGGCTTCAGACCAGTTGTTTTACTTTAAGAAGGTTTGTGGTCTGCATTGTTGTGGCAGGACAGATAGCTTGCATCCTTCTAAGTTGGAAACTTCTGACTGAAGGCTCAGTGCCTGTTATTCTAAAAGTGTATTAGTTCTGGTTTAAGCACTTGGGTTTGAGACCAGTTATTTTACATTAAGAAGGTTTGTGGTCTGCACTCTTGTGGGAGGAGGGGCTGGACTCTGCCCTTATGAGCTGGGAATTTCTGGTTAAAGGCTTATAGTGCCTGCATACTTGAACTGTTTCTTACTGAAACTGGTGCGCCTTGTTTGCTGTAGCATAGACTAGATCCATGTCTGCTGAATCTAGCTTTGTTTGTATAACTTGAGCACTAATCCAGGCCTTCTTAAAAGTACTCAATTGTATTTATACTGGTTGGTAGTAACCTGATTAAAATGTAGCTATCATTCTAAGCCTTTTGGTTTAAGCAGTTGGGCTTCAGACCAGTTGTTTTACATTAAGAAGGTTTGTGGTCTGCACAGTTGTGGCAGGACAGGTAGCTTACATCCTTCTGAGTTGGGAACTGCTGATTGAAGGCTCAGTGTCTGTTATTCTAAAAGTGTATTAGTTCTGGTTTAAGTACTTGGGATTCAGGCCAGTCATTTTACATTAAGAAGATTTGTGGTCTGCACTCTTGTGGGGGGGGGGGGGCTGGACTCTGCCCTTCTGAGCTAGGAATTTCTGATTAGAGGCTTATAGTGCTTGCATAATTTAACTGTTTCTTACTAAAATTGGTGTGCCTTGTTTGCTGTTGCATAAACTAGATCCGGGCCTGCTGAATCTAGCTTTGTTTGTACAACTTGAGCACTAATCCAGGCCTTCTTTTTTGGAGAAGGTTCCCCTGCACCCCAGTGGCAGGAGTGTGCAGTTAGAACGTATCTGATTGAAGACTACAGGAACAGGGCTCAGTTTTGAGATTTCTTTTACTGGTTAATTGGGTAATTTCTTTACAAACCTTTTCTGATTGCTTGTAGTCATCTAAAGCTGTTTTAAGTGTATTTTTTACTGTTTGTAGTTGTTTAAAGCTGTTTTAAGTGTATTTTTTACTGTTTTTGCCTTATCTTTTCAAAAAAAAAATGTCCTTGTTTCCCACCTTTCTAAGCTAGTATAGTCCAGTTTTCAGGCTAGTGCTGAATTCAGGGCTGTGCTACAAGTTTCTGAGTTGTTCATACCTTACTTGGATAGAAGGAGGTTTTTCTGTTCACCTGTGAGAGAGGGAGCTTTGAGCAGCCATCTGTCCCTGGAGTAGTATTTCCAGCCAAGAGGTTAGTAGTTTATAGGCCATTTTGGGCTAATTTCTATCTTTCTTTCATTTCTCTGCTGCAAAAGCCACATTCGCATGGTTTTACACATCCAAGCAGCATTAGTTAGCTAGGGCTAAATTATTCCCGGCTCCACCAAGTCTCCTCTTCAGTTTTTACCTTGAAAGTAGTCTAACTCTCAACCTAAGCACTTAAAAAGCATCCTACAGTCCAGCACTTGCTCAGACCTAATAGCAAGCACTAATTTGCCCCCACAGTTGATTGCCCAGCAGGGCAAGGCTCATTATTCACCCCTCACCAACCAAGCGACTAAGCAGCTCACCCTACTATTCAGGCATGACCAAAGGGCAATTTCAAGTATACTCTCCAGTCCAGCTAGTGAACCTGGGTATCCTGAGGCAATGTTACAACTGCCTCATGTACACAGACAACCCTCACCTCCTACCACAAAACATTAACATATGCGAGAGATGCAATTATATAGCTAAAATGGAGGCTACGTTCGCTCCACCCAAGACTGGAACAGGCAGTCATGAGGAGAAGGTTAACACTTGCACCACACCTCCAGCCTCACATAGACATACTAAACCGGCACTGGCAAAAAATACACATAAATGCACAAAATCATACTCGGAGGCTCTAAATAAAAACCTGCAAAAGCATCAGAGACCTCCAAAGCAGACACCCAAAAAACCTGCACCTACCGTCACAAACCAGACAACACATAAAACACAAAGTCAGTGTGCCACACAATCACAGCCCTTAAGGCGAAATAACATACCTAACACACTAGTAATAGGCAACTGTATAGTCAGGCACACTGACGTCCCACTCACTAGGCTGGACAAGGAGAAGGTTACTGTTAGCTGCCTGCTGGAAGCCAGAATCCGCCACATAACACAAGCACTCAGGTCACTCCAGAACAAGTACAAATATGACTCTGTCATTGTTGATGTTGGTGTAAATGACCTGAGACGTACCTCCCTGGACTACATGAAAAGAGACATGGAAGAGCTCTCTGATTAAATAGCCCATGCGGGTATGACCCTGACCCTGAGTAGCATCCTGCCCTCACCAAGAATGATACCGCAGCATAAAGAAAAAATGATCAATTTCAACAACTGGCTAAGCTTTTGGTGTCATTCAAAGGGGATCCAGTGTCTGTCAGCCTGGGATGACATGCTCGACAAGCCTCATTGCTTCACAAGAGATGGCTTGCACCTGTCACCCCTAGGTTTCGAATACTGGCCAAGGCTCTTGCTGCCCCCATAGTGCCTTTTTTAGGCAAGGCTCAAAAGTCAAACCTACCTCTGTAAACAGCACAAATAAAAAAATGAGGGCTATGCTACTCAACGCCAGGAGTTTAAATCTCAAAATGCACGCACTCAAAGCACCCCTCAGTATGGAGAACGTCGACATCTGTGCAGTAACTGAAACCTGGTTCAAGGCTCCACAGAGCACCCCAGCACTACCGGGCTACAACTCATACCACACATTTCGGCCACAGAACATGGACTGAAACACAAAAGGAGGGGGGTGTATCCATATTCATCAAGGATACCTACACCTCCAGGTTAGTGGCGCAGCATGATACCACTGAGATCATCCATGTGCAACTAACATCGGGCAAATCTGCAATGCAAATTGTGGCCTGCTACAGATCACCCTCCATGACCCAGGACCACCACTCCGCCTTTCTGGAGACACTGGAAAACATGAAGGTCCTACCGAATGCCCTGATATTGGATGATTTCAATTACCCTACCATTAACTTGGAAAACTACTCAAGTACAAACTCCCAGGTCCAGCGCTTCCTGGAATTTATCAACTTAAAATGCCCTGGATCAGCTGGTAAACTCCCCTACCAGAGCTGAAAACATATTGGACCTGGTCATCACCAACATGGGCAACAGGTGTTCCGCACTGGAGGTCAGCCCGTCACTGGTTAGATCAGACCATAAACTAATCACTCTGGATGTCCACACCACACCACCACCCCCAACCAAGAAAACCACAGTGAAAAACTTTTCTCTTGCAAACTTCACCTTACTTAAGACAGAGGTGGTATGTTTCACAGCCCCCACGCTAAAGGATAACAGTGTCCAAGATGCAGGAACCTTTACAAATGCACTCTATGAGCACCTACAAGGATGCATGGATGTTGCCATCCCTAGCAAAACCAAGACTCACTCCCCTAAGAGAAGGAAACCAGTCTGGTGGACCCCTGCCATAAACAGGTTATACAACAGAAGGAGGAAACTAGTTCAAAAAAAAAGCAAATCCCAAGAAGGAAAGACATCCCTGATCAGTATCAGTAAGAAACTAAGGTCCCTCATAAAATCCCCCAAGGCTAACTTCGAAAGAAAAATAGCCAAGGATTCGAAAGGTAACCACAAAGCCTTCTTTAGCTATGTCAAGAATCTAAGTGGCAACTCGCAGATATGCTCTGAGCTAGTACAAAATAGCACAAAATATACTGAACCTACTGATATTGCCAACATACTGGCAGATAGATTCAGTGCAAACTTCACCCCCCTCTCACCCCCAAAAGGGCCCACAACAATACTGGAAAAGTGTAGTGTCCCGGAAATCACAGACGCACAAGTGAAAACAGCCCTTTCAAAAGCCATTCCCAGGCTGCATCTTGCATGAACTACAAAACAAACTAACCCCCCACCTAGACACACTGTTCAACTTCAACCTCTCCAGAGGTAACATGCCCATAGAATGGCGCACAGCAACAGTTATTCCGCTCCACAAAGGAGGGGCCACAACTGACCCTGGTAACTATCGGCCCATAAACCTGACTAGCCTGGTCTGCAAGGCTATGGAGCGCATCATCATGGAACTCATTAACAAATACATTGGGAACCTCCAAACACTTGACTCGACCCAGTTTGGTTTGTTAAGGGCAGATCATGCCTACTAAACCTGGTTGACTTCTTTGAGACAGTCACCAAGGCCATAGATGAGGGGAAGGTGGTTCACACAACCTACCTTGACCTCGCCAAGGCTTTTGACACCATTCCTCACTCGGGAATTATAGAAAAACTCACCAGCCTGAACATAAACCCCTACGTCACAAGATGGGTTGCCAATTGGCTTACAGACAGAACTCACACGGTAAGAATAGCGGGCTCCAGGTCCGACTCTAAACCAGTCACAAGTGGTGTCCCACAAGGCTTGGTCCTGGGGCCCCTACTGTTTGGCATATACTTCTCAGAAGTACAGGCAAACACAGGAGGACTATGGCTAACCAAGTTTGCTGATGACCACAAACTGGGAGCCATAATTGACTCTCCGGCTGACATGGACATTCTCCAAAAGGGCCTTACTGAGACGGACACCTGGTGTCAAAGTCATGGTCTCAAGCTAAAGTCCAAAAAATGCATAGTCATCCTGTTTGGGAAAAACAAAACACCCATGAATTACCACATAGGTGGCAGCCCCCTTAATATAGAAGAGGTAATAAGAGATCTGGGGACCCAGGTAGAGAGTAATCTCTCCTTTGACAATCATATTGCCAAAGTAGTTAGGAAATCCTTTTATGTGGCCCATCTAATTACTAAAGGGTTCGCATCTAGAAATAAAGTGGTTATAGTGCTCCTCTACTGGTCACTCATTAGACCCATCATAGAGTGCAATGCCCCATTTGGGATGTACCTCACAAGACACTTCCAACAGCTGGAAAGACCACAAAAGTACCTCACCAAGAGGATTACTGGCCTCAAACGTATGTCCTATGCAGCCCGTCTGGAAAAACTCCGGCTGTACTCAGTGGCATATCGCTTACTCAGAGGTGATCTCTGCCTGACTTACAAAGCCATGTCCAACTCAGAATTGATGGACATGCTCCACCTAAAGAAATCCAAGTCACTGCGAGCCACTTGCTCTAGTGAGCTAAACCTTGCCACAGCAATAAATAGAACATGCTGGAGGGATAGATTCCTGTCATAGAGACTCCCCATGCTTTGGAACACAATTCCTAACTACATTAGGCAGAGTCCCTCACTAACACTCTTCAATTGAAACTTTGATGAGTGGATGGGTGACAGAAAATACACCCCTGGGATCACTTCATTGGCTCTTCTTGACAGAGGCTCAGTTAATTAATCAATGGGGAGGTGAAAGCTGACACACTCTTGCTAGGCTTATAAGTGCCCTCGGGCAGATAGCCTAGTACCTACCTATGAACCTATGTATATACATGTCTAAATATCTAAATGTACCTGTACTTTTTCTATGTGGAGCTTTTCTCCCCAGGCCTCTGCTGAAAAAGGGCCTTTTTGGCTCAGACACCCCCGGTTAACAAATGTAAAATAAAAATAAAAAATAAATATATATGTATGCATCTCCATACACATATACATTTATATCTATGTACAACACATGACTAATGTTAACAAACCTTTTCCCTACTGTTGAATGATTGTGCTGCATGATATGTTTGAAAAAACATATCTACAGCTCAGATGGCTTAGCGGTAAATTGCTGTGGCTATGGTGTGCAGGCCCTGGGTTTAAGACTTGCAAGGGCTGATTATTTTATTGATGAGCAGAACAAGGGCTGTTGGATACAGAGTGATTAAGGCACTTTTAAGCAGTTGTAAGCGTATTTGCAGGGATATGTGCGGTGGTAAGCAATGCTAACTTCCGGTGAACTATGCTGACAGACAGTTAGCTTTTAAAGTGCTTAATCTGTGTAGGCATCGCTTAGCGCCACACAAACAGGCTTACTTTTACTTACTACTGCTTACTCCCACTTACCCCCAAGCTAATATCTTTAAAAGAAAAGAAAAAGGGGTGATAGGAAAGTGATGAAAAAGAGGGCACGAAGAGGGGAAAAACAATATGAAAGATAGCTAGGGATGTGCAGGATGGGTGTAGGGAAGGTCCATAGCTGTCCATTTCTTCTACAGCAACAACTGTGCATATATACTGAATTTGGAGGTAAATTTGGACATTCAAACCCCTGAGATAGAGGGGTGAGGACAACAATAATGTGTTGTGAAGCCAATTAGACAAGATTACATGTGTCCAGTGGACATGTATGCGAAATGGACAGCTATGTATGGGGCAACATTTTTTTTGGGGAACAGATTACCCTTTTTTTTTTTTTTTTAAGGTGAGAGTGGGATATTGGGGAAGGATAATAGGTACATTTGGGGAGGAAGGTTGGGTAAGAAGACAGACAAGGCAGCATACAGTGGTTGTATATGAGACATGTGGGGGGTAAACACCTTGGACGGGGAGGGGTATTTGGTAATCGGAAGCCCACGAGCCCCCAAAAGGATACAGTGGGACTGAGGTCCTCACCCATGGGCAGTCACCACTGCACCTTCACGGCCCCAAAGGTGGCTTGCTGGTGGCTAAGCAGGAGGGCCAGGCTGACCTTCTAATTACACCACACAGCCCTCAAGCTGGCATGGCAGATCTCCCAATTCCTTGCGGAGCTCGCTACACACCAGACCCTGGACCTGGTTTTGAGTGACAGGATCCTGTTTGTGCCCACACCTGGGGGGGATGAGCCCCATCCCCTGAGGTTGTTCCACCTGAAGGTGGTGTAGGATGAGAGGACTAGGAGGTCCCGGGGTGGGTCCCAGACATGCTGGGGCCTGGTGCCATGGCCAGATGGGGCGGGAGAGGTGGATCTGCAGGGAAAGGCCTTCCCAGACATGTTATGGTGTTGCAGTTTTAGAAAATATGTTGGTTAGTAATGGTAAACACATTCCAGGATTAGTTATAACAGCATGCATGAGTATTCCCATTAACCCAAAACAACAGATTTGGAACATTTGCACAGCAAACAGAACACATGCATATATGGAACCACAGTGGCCATTACACCGGCATGCAGGTTACATTGATATCAACAGGCCACCAGTGAAAGTATTTTAACAGGGAACATTAACTGGAATATATTTCAACATTTGTAGAACAACAGGACACATGTCCCAACAGTAGGTTTGGTGGAAAACATATCCATTCATGTGTTTAGATTATTGGTGAAGATAAGGTGGGGGAGATAGAGAGATGTCAGTTAACAAATGTAGATTCTTGCAGTGGTTACAGCTTTAATGATCATTGCTCTACTCATTACTCTACAGGTATTATTACAACAACCTATGGCCTTGGGTTGGGCAGTGATGTTTGCACACAATATAATTACAGCCTTCTTATAGCTGCTGTATACTTTCTCTTACCTGAAAGACCTGTGGAGGGAATGTTTGTTAATATTACATGACTGTTTCTACCCATATTCACATAGTCAGGGTTACATATGTGCACTCATAGTGTGTGTGTGTGTGTGTGTGTGTGTGTGTGTGTGTGTGTGTGTGTGTGTGTGTGTGTGTGTGTGTGTGTGTGTGTGTGTGTGTGTGTGTGTGTGTGTGTGTGTGTGTGTGTGTGTGTGTGTGTGTGTTACTGACATACTCTGCCCTGATTTCTGTTGGTCACCCTGGTTGTTGGTAGCAGGGACTGGTAGCTGCAACAGTATGACACTTTTAAACATTTCTTGGGGGAGACCACTTGGTGTATGTACTTAACTTGCTGTCATTTGCAGACATGGGGTTGGACTGTGGGTGTTGGACACAGTAGTACTACAGGCTTCTTATAGCTACTTTATACCTTCTCTTACCTGGAAGACCTGTGGAGGGAATTTATGTTGACATTACCTGACTGTTTCTACACATATTCACAAAATCTTAGTTGAAGTTATACATACAGCTTACTATCACTCCCGGGATTCATACTGTGGCTGTTTCTGCTAAAAATACAACAAGTTTGTGTTTCATCAGAACGAGCTATTGAGAAACTGCTGTTTCTTTCTTCAGTGTTTTCTGTCTAATTCTCTCTTGGTTGTACAAGCTGACCTTGTGATTACAACATTCTTTTATATACATTCCTATACATACCTTTTGATATAGCACAGTGTGGAAAAGAGTGGTTAACACAACATTACTATTCTGATATCAGATTTTGGTGCATGAAACTTTCAAGTCATACAATACCATAGTAAACACAACCAGTCTGGGGTTTTCACTTTTATTGACGGGTAATTACACTTTTATTGATATATAACCTGTATGTCACTATTGCTCTCCTACTGGCTTCTTCAGTCATTAAAAAACATACCCGTTTTTAAATACTGCAAGGTGACATTCTACTACTTTTTATTTGCCCTACGTAATACCAGCTAGTTTCTTACTCACCAGCCTTGTAATGCAGCCTTAGCAGCCTGCTGGCGTGGGCTTCCAAGTTCAGAATCCTCTCATCTGCAGCTGTAAAGGAGATAAGAGAAAACATTTATGCATACCTATCCATCACATACTCTGGCTAGACTTTGGAGAACACTTATTTTGAATAATACTTACACCCGGCTGGAGCATTCCCAGCCTGGGCATCTTGGACCCACTGGTCCAAAAGGTCCCTCTTCCTCTGCTTCAAGTCAGCATAGTGGTGCCAGACCTGCTCACCAGTCTGAGGGATGCCAGTGGCAGCAGTGAGATCTCGGGCAAGATGGCCCCAGGCCTCCACTTTGTATTGAGAACCCTGGTACTGGTCATGCAGCAGTCGCCCTTCATGGTCTTTAATAAGGAGTCCAACTATGACCCTGGACTCCTGAATGCCCCAGCTCTGTGCCTGAAAGTGCACACCTTCATCTACACCAGCTATAGTGCCTACAGTGGGGAGCAACAGCTGGTTATGAGCTGTATTCCCACCTGCGTGTTTTAAATAGGGCTAATTTCCCACCCTTTACCGTGATTGGATAGTTTTGAAATTGCTGAGCTAAGCTAAGCACTGGGCAATCCCACTTAGCAAAGATCACCATTCTTAAAGGGGTTGATGCTAATCCTTGCTTACCTGTGCACAAATCCGCTTAGCTATGCTAAATCTTGTTTAAACTTTAAATTTCACACCTCACATCTGGGGCTGCTACACTACCCTGGTTAACATATACATAATAATATTCGCTACCTATTTATGAAAAATACATTTTAGTTGTGTTTCACATATGAAAATGTATGGACTACTGTGGGGCTCGAAACGTGACATGCATGCTAGGCATATGCTCTAACAACTACGCTGTTCCAGTTTCATTATTTGTACTATTTGTACTGTGTATATTTCTATTTAGCTTATTTTGATGTTTAAACTCTGCTATGAATAGTTATGTCACAGGCACACCCGCTCAGCTATGGTTAAACTTTATTAGTTTAATAAAAAAAAAGAGTTGGAGGATTTAAATGGAAATTAACTTTTTCTTACTTTAAGAGTATGCCTGCCATAATGGGGGAACAAGAGCACAACACTGGGGACAATTTTAGCACTTTAAAAGTGCACAGGATAATGGGTTTTGTGTTAACATTTATTTTGTGCAGTATGGGAACTCATGCTTGTCAGTGTTGTGTTTATTTTATTTCTTTATTTAATATTTGTTGACCAGGTAAGTTTGACTAGGACAGGAAGCCTATTTTCAGCAGAGGCCTGGGGTGACATGTTCCAGATGCATGCCTGTGGCATGCATTCTGCGGATATACTGCACAGTTGTGCAGTATATCTGCAGACAACTGTGTTTTTGCTTTTAAAAGTGCCATAACGGCACTTTCTGAGTGAAGGGGGTATTATGTGAGGGCACTGCTGTAACATGCCCCCTGCACTCGTTCATGGATCGTGTCAAACTAGGTGTTACAGCAGCATGCCTTCATGAATATGCAAGGTGCACTGCTGTGCTGCACGGACACAATCCATTCCAATGCAAGAATAGTTTATTCTTGCACGGAACTTTACTGAATCCCGGGGACAGAGAGACTGTGCCAGTGAAACATTTTCCAAAGTTTCAGTGGAAAATGCTGGTGAGAAGGAAGGGAGCATGAGAATTGACTAGAAAAAATGAGAATGTGTTGGAAATGATGCAGAGATAGGATTTGGGAGATGGAGATGAACATAAATAAAACCAGTAACTTAGAAATTTACAAATGTGGGATTACAAACCAATAATTATAGTTGTGAAATATGACAGAACAAAAAATCTGGAAATATTGGATTTTGTTGGATTTATGGGAGACTGTAAAGCATATGCCTTATTTTATGTCATTAATGTTCGGAAAAATGCTTAGGAGAGGAGAAGAGCAAGGACAAAGTTAACTGAAAATAAAACATTTCTTTTCCTTAATAGTACCACTTTTATATTGTATGATTTTCTTTGCATGCTGTAACGTAAAGTTGTCTCAGTTATTTTTAAGTGTAATGGGGATATTATTTTAAACAGATGCTACTGTTTTCTTTTCTTCTTTTTTCTTTCTCCCTTCTTTTGTCTTTCTCTTTGATCCATTTTAAGAAATGTAGGCACTGCAATGTAAAAAAAAAAAGAAGAAGAAGAAAAGTCTGGTTAAAAGAGCATGACAAAATTAAAAATAATGTGCTTTTTCTCATTCTTGCATGGGAGAATGACTGGATTAAGAACCTTAGATTGATCTAGTAACACATTTTAAGAGAAAGTAAGTGCATGAAAAAGAATACTGGATATTATAAGGCTTTTTTTCTAGCAAATAAATGTATGCTTACTACCAATTCTGTATCTGGTAGCCATGTCTCTGTGGCAACAATATGATGAAGAGAAATTGGCTAGAAAAAAGAGAGAGAAATTGGCTAGGAGATAATGTTCTCTGAAAGCATTCAGTTGTTTTACCAACTGTGAAAACAATAAAGATAAGAGAAAAACCAGACAGCACTTAGTAGAAGCACAGGCTGCACCATGCATCTTAGCACCTTTCCTCAGGACTGTGAGTGTGGCTGTCAGTTTGGGATGTTTCTATCTATTAGGAGGGTAAAACTTCAATATTTGAAGATGTACATAGTTTTATCTGTTAGTATTAAGTTAACAGATTTTAGGGAGAGTGCTGGAATTTTTTGAGAGATTTCAATAAAACAAAAAGTTTGCAAGATGTGACATAGGCTTAAGTGGATATGACAAGAAACAACTGTATAAAAGATCAACTTGTCAAACAGTGTATGCATGTAATACAAAAGTTGGAACTAGACATTTAACAAAAAAGCTGTTATATATAAAAGGTGGGAATAATTAGTTTTTAATAGAGTAATACTTTCTGTAATGTCTCTTAATGTCAATAGTTACACTCCACTCACTTTAGCCACAGCTACACTAAAATAATAAACACAAATGACTTCCAAGTAAGGAATGAAAGCTCTTACCAGTTGCTGTGTCTTATTCGTGTATATGTATTTTACAGTATATTAATTTTATTTTCATTTTTACTTAGTTTAAGATATTTCTTTTTATTATAATGTCAATAGGCATACAGATAAATACAAAAAAGAAAAAAAAGAGTAGTGAACTATATTAAAATATGCAGAGTGCAAATAGCTATGCCACAGGAGACATGTTTAGAAAGAACTGAACATGTAAATTTGATAAAGAAAGGTTTTTAGGATGGTTATTCAATGGAATACCTGGGACAAAGGAAAAGAGGAGTACTTATATTACTTACTAGAGGAGATCCAATAGTGATAAAAGAGGATAAACAAAATAATAATGGTAGATTTGTAGAACTAAAGGGCTATTGACAAGGGAGGATGATTACACTGGCATGTATTTGTATTCCACCTAAAACTGCTATAATGGAGCTTAAAAAATATCTGGAAGAAATAATCAGCTTTCAGCAAGGAATATTACTTATAGGTGGGGACTAGAATTTGATTTGCAGCAGTGAAGATGTGTCTTGGGGGCCCAGAAGGGAAAATATAGCAAAGGAGGGAAGACTTTTGAAGAAATTTATGAAAACATTTGCCATGTAAGATATGAATTCAGTAATATGAGTTTGGAGTGAATTTACATATTGTTCCCCAAGATACTAAAACTGGGCTAGACTAGACAGAATTTACGTTTCACAGGAACATGTGCATTTAATGGAAGGTCTTGATATGCACCCAATAACTATTTTAAATAATGCACTAATAATAACTAATATAAAAAAGGGCAATGAAATCAAATGAGACACTGGTGCTTTCCCACCTATCTGTTGAAAATGGAGGAATTTAAGGAATGGGTAGTGGAAATTATTCAGGAGCTATTAGAAAAGATAGAAATTTCTTCTGAAAATATAGCTAGGGAGTGGGATAAAATTAAACTGGAGTTAAAAATAGAGTGGAAATTAAAGAAAGGGAGATATGGTTAAAAGTAACAAAAATTATTTAGAGGGACTAACAAATGTTAAAAATATTAAAAGTATTGCAGAATAGGGTAATCTCACAGAACAAGAAGAGGAGCAACTCCAGAATGCTATACATAAAATAAGAGATTACCTCGATGATATGCACAACTTTAGAAAGATTGCTGTTAAGCAACTGTACTTTGATAACAACTCTAGACCACAAAAGCTTTTAGCACAACAACTCAGGCAACAGCAAGAAGAAAGGGCTGTCGCCAAGTTTAGGTAGCTTGCAAAAAGGAAGGCAACAAGTGATCCTGTAGAAGTATTAGAAATATTTCAGAAATTCTATGAAAGTCTGTGTAAGCAGAGAAATATGGAAATCAAGAAAAGGTACAAATGGAAATGTTTATGGAAGAATTAAATATGCCCAGGTTAGCGGTAGATGAGGCTCAACTACTAACAGTTAGGATAGGAGGAGATGAGATAAAAATGATGTACAATTAATCTACATGAAGTCCCCAGGAATAGATGATATTCCTGTGAAAGTGTGGTAACTAGGAGGGAAAAACTGATAAAGATCTGGAAGGTTTTGTTTAAAGTATTTTAAGAGGAGGAGAAGTACCAACATTCTGGAAGAAAGCAGTGGTAATCATAATATCTAAAGAGGGGAAATATCTATCAGATCCAGCTTCATGCAGGCCCATTTCAATACTAAACCATGACTATAAAGTGGTTATTTCCATAATGGCTAAAAGAATGGCAAATGTGATGACAGTATTGATAGATGTGGATTGATGTGGTTTTGTGGAGGGGTGGCAAATGTATGACAACATTAACAGAACATTGATGATCCAGAGGGAAGCAACATTTAAAAAAATACTGGGTCTTGAGGCAGAGAAAGAATTTGACAGAATCAGATGGGACTTTATGAGCAGGGCATTGGAAGCATTTGCATTTCATAACAAAGTTATAAGGTTGATTAGGAGGACATATGAGGGACTGGAGATGAAAATTAAAGTGAGTGGGATCCCTCTCTGATCATTTCTGCTTGAGCAGAGAAACCAGATGGGGTGTCCTCTTTCCTCTTTGTTATTTGAATTGCATTTAGACCCATTGGCATAAAAAATAAGGGACTCAAAAATACAAGGATATAATTGGTATGATAGTCAAGAAAAGCTGTTTCTATTTGCAGATGGTATTAATTTATACCTGACAAAACCATAAAGGGACATTACAGTGCTGTGGAACATTTTGAGACAGTTTCAAATCTTTTGGGATACAAAATTAATGAAGCTAAAACAAAGGCTATAGTGGTAAACTATGTACCCACACATGAACTGGTTCAGCAATATGTATATGGGGGCATGATAAAATTAATTATTTAGGAGTACGGATTAAAAATAATTCCACTGTGGCAGCTAAGGATATGTGGGAAGAGACTAAACAAAAGATAATACAAAAACTGAGAAAATGGAAGCTCTGTTGTATGGATATGGATAGTAAGATACAAGCAGTTAAAATGTTTTTAGTCCCTTTAGTGTTATATACAGGTCATAAAACTCCACTGCCAATCATGAGCGGACAGGTGATATGCTGTGGCGACCCCTAACCGGGAAAAGCCAAAAGAAGAAGAAGTGTTATATGCAGGTCAGGCATATTTTTTATCAAGCAGAGGAGAAGTTGTGGATAGCAATTAATAAAGAGCTGAAGGATTTTATCTGGGAGGGGAAGACAGCAAGTGTCAAGTGGAATAAGCTGATTTTTCCAATGCAGCAAGGCGGATTGGGATTACCTGATTTGAAAGGGTATTTCAGAGCAACACTGTTAAGGCTCCTACACATAGTACAAGCAGAAAACTATAATTCAAAGTGAAAGGGATGGTGATGAAATGGGGAAGCTAAACAAACAAGGTGAGACTGGGATTTTGGATGCAGATATTTAAGAAGAATAACCATAATCATACAGAATATTATATTCATAAAGTAGCAGAAAGTGTTCTAAGAACTAAGCCAACACAGGAATGGAGAAAGGAGATACTGCTGATAGGGATGACTGCAATTAGGGACACAGACAACAGGCAAGAGGGGCTGGAATTTACTGGAGAAAACTGGCAAAGGAACCATGGTATTTGGAGCAAATAACTAGAATGGGAAAGGTAATCAAATGGGAAGATGCCAAGAATTTATTTGGACTGCAGCTTAAAGATTGCCTTCCCTATCAAGGATTGTTATCAGAGTATAGGCAAAGAGAAAGAAATAGCGGGTTCCAAAATGAAAGACCAGCACTGGTAGAGTTTTTAGTAGAATCTAGAACAGAAGCTGCCATTAAAAAGGAATAATTAGTACAGCATATAAAATAATGCTTGATAACTATAAGAATCAATGAGAGGAGGTTAGAAAAGATTGGGAAAATAAATTGGATAAGCAATTCATAAAGAAACAAAGGGGGACATATGTATGTCTCCCAAATATGCAACAAAGTCTAGGAGATTTAAGATTTTTGCTTTGAAATATTTACATGTATATTTTATACTTCAAGTAGATTCCAGACAATTTTCCTCGGGTAGACAGCAAATGTTGGAGGTATGATGGGTAAGAAAGGGATAATTGGGAACATATTTTTCTGGGACTGTAATGAGCTGGCAGACTTTAAAGATTCCCTGCAAACTGCTCTATCAGAGATGTTGGGTGGGCAGATTGGTGTAACTAGGGAAATTACTTTCTGAGCTATGATACAGAATTGGAATTGTCTAGACATAGTAAGGCCTTGCTGAGTTTATTTATGGTGGCTGGCAAAAAAGGCAATTACCTGAAAAATGGAAATCAAATTCTAAACCAGCTGTACTAGAAATAGTAAATACAGTAACAGGGATAAAATAAATGGAATTGGGATCTTTAAAAATGGGCTCAAGCAAATTACATAGGAAAAATGGGAATTGTGGGGACAATGCATACAGGGGAGGAATAAGGTTTAAAATAAGGGGGGACTTAAGCTATGTAATGTTTGAGTGACAATGACTAGGTAGATTATAAGTGATGTATAATGTTTGTAGTGGGATTATGTCACTAAGATATGTGATGTAAAATGCTTGCAACTAGGATTGTGTCAATATGGTCTGTTTTCATTTATATAACTGTATGATTGCCTGTGCCATAAGTGATAATTTAATAAAGATGTTCCTTGTTTAAAAAATGTTCATAAAGTGCTATATAAAAAGGAGATGTGTAACCTCACAATTTAGAAAAGCTGGTCTCTCTGTCTCTCATGAAGTGGATCCTGGGCCTCGACAGTTCTGAATGAAGTGCTATGGAAAGAAGAGACCTTTGTGTAAAACACCAGGTAAAATCAATACATTTTTTTTCTTGGCAAAGGAAACCAGAAGGAAGAGAGTTACTGGAAACACAAAGAGAATTGATATGAAGGATTATAGTCTTTTTGTATGAGACTATTTCAGAAAAGGTAGTTTGTGTTATTTTTTTGCTTCACTTGCTTATTTGAGAGGAGTTTACACTACCGTTTTGTTTGTGCCTTAATAAAGTAAAACTGCTTTATGCACTGATGGGCTGTGCTGCATTTCACACATGCGCACACACACACACACACACACGCACACGCACACACACACACACACACACACACACGCACACACACACATATAGATAGATACAGATATATCCACAAACACACACACATATAATGCAGGGTATGCTAAACTAGTGAACTGGGTTTCTGCTTGGGAAAACATGATTAGTATCATTAACTTGTAAAATACAAGTTTCAAATTGTTAGGCATAATTAGAAAATAGTATCTGTCATCAGTACAGATTTTCACAAAATGTCAGGATTTTTGCTTCATATTTTTGGTCTGTTCCTCTTAAAATTGTGTTTTTTTCACAAATCAGTGGGATGACAATAAATAATGGCATGCATTTGAGGTGCATGCTAACAAAAATCCTGGTATTCTAGCAACTTTCTAAGTTTATAAAAACAATATTTAAAATCCGTCCCTATTCTTGGTCCTTTACCCCCCCTCCCCGCCTCATTACGTCAGATTTTGTCCAGATTTCTTGTGCTAAGAGGTTGAGTGGTATGATACTAGTACATATAAATGTCAGGATTGTTTCCCTTAATGTAGGCATGCTCCATTGCAGGAGAAGGATATAAGTAATAGCTGAAAAAAATGAGTAATATTAAGCCTCTCTTGAAAGACATGTACAGTAGATTTTTATTCCTGATTCAGGAAGCAAGCTGAAGCTTCCATGATCCTCACAACAGTAGACACATCTAAGTGACAATAATCTGGATATTTCTAGATGGAGTGCAACTCCTAGTAATGTCAAGCACTGTATACCCCCCCTACACACCTACATCACATGTGATGTTATATATTTAAAACTGATAGGGATCATTTTGGGATCAACCTGCAGAATCTGGCAAATTCTGCAGGGAAAAACTGCTAGCAGTTCATGATGAAAAGGAAAGGGGGAATTTCTTTCTTTGTACTATGGAGCCTTTAGCATTGATGTTACAAAGCAACCGAAGAGGAATGCAGTCCCTCTCATGATATGGTATTTTAGTAGTTGTTTCCAAAGAGATGCGTGCACTGACATGTTTTCATGAGTAACCCTTCGGTGTGCTGAAAATCTTAGCTAGCAGTAAATTGTCATATCTAACAGCATATTTAAAATGGCAGGTTAAGAATGAAGTTAGTGCCGAAATATTCAAGTGAAAAAGTAGTAACGTAATAATAAGATAAAAACAAAGAATGAATAAATAAAAATTATGGTATATCCTGTGTTTTATCAGGTCATCACTGCGCAGCAACTCCCCAAAGTGAACAAGGATAAGAACAGCTCGATAGTGGATCCCCTAGTGCGAGTAGAGATTTATGGTGTTCCGGCAGACACGGAGAAAAAACAAACAACTTACATTCAAAATAATGGTAAGTGCTGAGATACAAAGCCAAAACCTAACACTGAGCAAGCGAATGCAGGGCAGGTTCATTGCAGAGAACTGCAGCGCAGCTTTGTTTTTCATTTGTTAACCAGGAGAGCATAGTATAACCTAACGCCTGATACGCTCAGTCACTTGATTTGCAAGTGGAGATTAAAGGAATCCATCCCAGAACTGTAAGCTCATTAGCAGCTCATTGCCTTAATTGTGTTAAATTTATTTAACATTTGTTTACCAGGAAAGTCCAGCTTGGAATGAGCCAGTTTTCATCAGTGGCCCAGGGAGAAACACTCCAAACACGTGTCTTTGTAACATGGGAGGAAACTGGAGCAACTGGAGGAAACTCACAAGCATGCAGGGAGGACATGCAGAGTCCACACATAAGGCACCCCAGATGAGAATTAAACTGGAGAACCTCTTGCTATGAGGAAACAACATTAACCGCTGCACCACTGTGCCAAATTGCAAGATTTTGTTGGAGATGTGTGATCTTGCACTGTTATGTAATTGCCTCTTGGTGACCTGAAGAGGCATAACAGGGGTTGAATGCCTTGGAGTCTACAACAAGCCAGCAGCAGTGACTGATTTCTGAGGAAGGTGTTTAGCTTGGCATGCTATGAGCTGCCAACTAACTTCATCCGATAGTCCTGGGTTTGATTCTTTCAATTTATATTTTTTCCTACTGTGTGACAGGGCAAATCACTTAACCATAGAGAGAGCACCCGGGTCTCTGCCAAAGAATGGTCGTCAACCCCATTAACAAAATATACCAATAAAAAATAAATAAATAAGCAAAATTTTGATGACCTACTGAGCATATTTTATTTATTCTTTTGCTAACTGGGTAAGTAAGCTTGTCTGTTTTGATCCTTTTCACCTACAATCTGTGCTCATGGTAACATCAACAGTTAAGATAAGACCAGTTAAGCGGCTTGTTTTGGGGAGGAGGGAGGACTCTGGAATACACAGGGAAAACTTCTGCAAAGACTGAAAGAACTTGCATATTCTGAAGTAAACTCTAGAAACTGAGGTATAGAGATGTTAACCACTAAGCCACCATGTTAAGCACCATACAGATTCTTCAGAAGAGGCTAGTCCTGGTTTGAAGTGTTTGTAATTTTATTCAGAGATGCACCATAGGTTCATAGGTAGGTATTAGGCTATCGGCCCTGGGGCCTATACAAGCCCAGCCAAAAAAGTACCCTGACTTTTGCCACCCAAGAAAATTATTTTCCTGTGCCACTGACGAGCAGAGCCACAGAGGTGATTTTTCTTGAGGAGTGCTAATGAGGAGCTTTGTTTGATATAGATAAGTAGTTTATTCCAGAGTATGGGAAGTCTCTGGGACAGGAATCTATCCCTCCGGCATGTTCTGTTTATTGTGGTGACAAGGTTTAGGTCCCTAGAGCGTGTAGCTTGGAGGGATTGGGATTTCTTTAAGTGGAGCATGTCCAACAGCTCTGGGTTTGACATAGCTTTATATGTTAGGCAGAGATCACCTCTGAGTAGGCGATATGCGACAGAGTAAAGCTGGAGTGTTTTAAGACGGTCTGCATAGGGCATCTCTTTGAGGCCGGTAATCCTCTTTGTGAGGTATTTCTGTGGCCTTTCCAGTTGTTGTAGATGTCTTGTGAGGTACATACCAAAAGGGGCATTGTACTCTATAATGGGTCTAATGAGTGACGAGTAGAGGGGAATAATGACCTCTTTTTTTCTGGATGAGAAACCTTTTGTGATGAGGTGTGCCACGTAGAAGGATTTCCTGACTACTGTGGCGATGTGATTATCAAAGGAGAGACTACTGTCCACCTGTGTTCCAAGGTCTCTTATCACACTTTCGGTGTTAAGTAGACTACCGCCTATGTTGTAGTTCATGGGTACAGAGTTTTTACCAAAGGGGATGACAATGCACTTTTTGGCATTGAGCTTGAGGCCATGGCTTTGACACCAGGCATCTGTCTCAGTGAGGCCCTTTTGTAGGATGTCCACATCGTTAGGAGTTTATATCCCAATACCAGCCAGCTTTCAAAAGCTCAAACTCCCTTCCCTCTCTCTTCCTGTGGGAGCTGATTGGATTAGCATATCCCGAGAGGGAAGCCTTGGCTGTAACAGGAAGTGAGTGTTCAGCCTTTTTCTGCCATCCAAAGAAAGTTCTGTTTGTCTTCACTAGCTTTTTGCACAGATAAGCCCCATTGGGGACCCTCTTCTTCGCATTTTATTATTAGATTTATTATTCGCTTCTATTTTTATGTTTATTGAAGCAATATTTTTATATTTTATTTCTGTCAGTGTTTACAGTAGTCCTGTGGATTTTTGTAGCAGTTTACATTTGATTTCTATCTCTGACAAATGTTTGTTTTTACTGTTTCTGAGGAAACATTTAGCATTTTTTCTCAGAAGTGTGTATTTGTATGCTGTTAGACGCTAGAAGCCTGTCTTTACTGTACTTTGCTTTATTTTCATCTTCTGACAAGAAAATATTACAAAACAGATTTTTGTAGCATTTATGCATTATTTAATATCTGCATGACAGCTCTCTGTGTTTTTAACACCTGGTAATGATTTTTACAGCAAATTAAGTTATTTGAATGCACTGTGGAGGTTTTACTCTTTCTGACAAGAAAATAATAATTAAATTGCTATTAAGTTTTATTTTATGGCAGCTTAATGTGGTTAAAGTGTGTGGAAAGAATTGTGCGCATTGGTTGCTTTGGTGTTTGGACTTTGTGTACTGAAAATTCTGTAATTTCTGTAAGTTGTAAAATAATTCTGAACACATTTCAAACTTTTTTGTGATAATAGCACAGTTTGGCAGAATTTAATTCTGTGGTAACATACTTATTGCTAGAAACATCAAGTGCTTATTGTAAAGCATTATCCACTACTGTCAGTTATTACTCTGGCTGGTGTTCTCTCCTCTGACCTGATGGATCCTAACTCTGGTACCCCCCCCCCCAATCAAATTAGGTTGCACCTAAAAAATAAAAAAAATAAAAATATGCCTTAGCCTATGGTTAGTGATTCTGTTGGGGCCACTGCTCAGCCTTCAGACCACTTACCTTTTGCCCTGTCTCCCTCTAGTGTAGCTTTGCCGGTCACTATGGAACGGGGGTTAAACATATCTTTTGAAGCTGTTCCAGTACCTGGATCAGTTATGGGAGAAACAAACCCTTTAGGTGCAGGAGTAGACAACAATGATCAGTTATTGTATCTAAAAAGAAAGCTCACAAGAAAAAGAAACAGAAAGATCATCATACAGCTGATAATCAGATTGGCTGATGTGGTTTCTTGGCTAGGAGTGTTCTACAGACAGCTAATTCTGGTGGTTGTGTGCATGTGGCTCTAGTGCTAGTTTGGCTGGAGACCTTTCTGTTGTTTCAGATAATGATGAGGAATCTGATGGGGACACTGGTGATTTCCTAGTTGACATTAAGTCCAGTCACTTTGATACTTTGGAAAGTGAACTTCAGCTTAGGGCCAAACAAGTGTTACTTTTTCCTCAGATGATTGCTAGATTTATTGATGTTTTTGCTTGGGAGCAGTCAGGAGCTATCCCAGAGATAGGCAGGGTATATGACCTTATACAGGACAAGATGCCCATTTCTGTGGATACCCCCCGCCACACACACGTGCACGCAAACACACACACACACACACACACACACACACACA
Source organism: Protopterus annectens (assembly GCF_019279795.1). Lineage (NCBI taxonomy): Eukaryota > Metazoa > Chordata > Ceratodontiformes > Protopteridae > Protopterus > Protopterus annectens. Next base: position 1,138,080,488 of record NC_056747.1, read on the forward strand.
CACACACACACACACACACACACACACACACAAAACTGGTCTTGGAAAATATTTTATAGTGTGCTTATAGTTTGGATGACTTTGTTGCATCCTTAACTGCAGAGCAAAAGTCTTGCTAGAATGAAATTGTTTCTAATTTGACTCAGTTCAAAACATGTTTTGAGAGGTGTGCTTGAATATGCAGATAGAGTCTCATGAAATGCTGCTTCTTCTGTTTTAGGACGGCATGCTTGGTTACATAATCAGAACTTTTCTGATGATTTAAAAGCCAAAAATTTGAATGCGCTTTTAAGTTCTGAATTGATGTTTGGACCCTCTGTTAAGCAGATTCTCACAGTGGGGTGGCAGAGAGAAATGAATGCAAGGGATATCAAGGATGTTTCATGTACCCAAGTTCTTCTCAAACAAGACATCTTCCTTCAAGGGGGAGAACAAACAAAAATCCCTGCCAAACAAATGACAGGAATCCAGAAGGCAATGACAGCAGGATAATTCTTCAAAACCATACAAAGGGGGCTCCTTCCTGAAAAAGGATCAACCCTCTGCAAAGAAACGACCCTCAGAAAGAAATGACTGTTCCTTCTCTTCGTCCTTTCCCCAGGCTTTCTCTCTCAACCCTTCAGCCTGTCCACAAATAGTTTCGGACAAATGGATTCTAAGAATAATTTGGAGAGAATACACTTGGCATTGGATAGAACATCCTCCATCTTTCAGGGGAATTCCCCCTTCCATGGCAAACCTGTTTTGTCCAGTGCTCCACCACATGGTAGAAGCAGGGGTTATAATAAATAATGTATGTGATACACAAAGGCAAAAGATTTTATTCCAGAATCTTTTTGGTACCAAACAAGGGGCACTCTTGGAGACTTATTCTAGAGGTGTCTTTTCTAAACATCTTTGTAAAAATTCTGAAGTTCAAAATGCTCACCTTGCAGTCAGTCCTAGCATTGCTTCCACACCACTGTTTCTTGGTGACTCTAGATCTCAAGGATGCTTATCATATTCCTATTGCTCCCAATTTCAGGAAATATTTTGAGATCTGCTGCACCTGGCTTACATTATTAGTTTTCTGCATTACCTTCTGCACCTTGAGTATTTACAAAATGTCTGGCCCCAGTGGCTGCCTACTGCAAAACCCTAGGCCTCCACATTTTTCCTTATTTAGATGACTTGCTGATTTATGCAGATTCTATATCCAGGTTCTTGGAGTCCTTAAACAGGGTCTAATCCCTCCTTTCCCACCTTGGCTTCAAACTGAACCATCAAAAGTCCTTCCTCATACCCTCTCAACAAATTGTTTTTCTAGGGTGCTAGACAGACACACTAAAAAGGATGGCCTTTCTGCCAGAAAACAAAATTCTGACATAAGGGCGTTTTTTGGATTTCTATCTTCTAGACATGCCCTCAGCAAGAGAGTTCTTTAAAATTCTAGGCCTCATGGTGTTAATAACCCTCATAATTCCACTAGCTAGATTCACATGAGAAAAATGAATTGATACTTGAAGAATTGTTGGACCCAGCACTTTCATCCCTTGAATTTCCAAGTACTTGTACTGGGATTTGCAAAACAGGAATTGCAGTGGTTGATGAATCAACTGTTTCTGAATAGAGGACTCCCTTTTTCTCTTCGGACAACAGGCCAATCTGTCCAGAAGGAATCTTCAGATTTTGTGTGGGGAGCAGTGTCCATGGGAGTTCAAGTGCAAGGCTTGTGAAGTCCTCAGGGTACTCCAAAGCACATAAATGTAAAAGAGATATGAGCAGTGATTCATGCCTTAAAAGTTCTTCACCACTTATGGACTCTGGTCCCCTTCCATTGGTCACAGACAACACTACCATGATACAATACCTCAACAAGCAAGGGAATATATGGTCATACCCTCTTTGCTGGTTGGAAATAATGCCCTGGGAGCAGGCTGTATAGCATTTTCTGACTTTTCAGACCTTGTACATTCCATCAGGGCAAAACAAGGTGGCAGACAGACAAAGAAGATCCTGGGGAGACCCTCACAAGTGGAAGCTCCATGTGGAGGTCTTCCATGACTTGATCCAGATGTGGGAAACACCTCAAGCAGATCTTGTAGAATAGTTTGTGTGTGTTGTACCTTTAAGAAGTGTTTCAAGGGTAGCATGTGCATATAAATAGCAAGCATGTGCTGGCTTCAGTGCCATTTTGAGAGTGAAGCCAGAGAGTGAGTATGTATGAATGTGATACTAGTTTGTTTATAAGTTTACCTACGTTAAAGTTATTAAGCCTCAATACTGATGTATTTGCACCAGGTCCAATATGTTGTCACCAGAGGTGACAACATATTGGACCTGGTCATCACCAACATGGGCGACCTGTGTTCCACACCGGCGGTCAACCCCTTGCTGGTTAGATCTGACCATAAATTAATCACTCTGGATATCCACATTCCGCCACCACCCCCGGTCAAAGAAACCACCATGATAAACTTTTCAAAAGCAAACTTTACGTTACTTAAGACTGAGGTGGGAAGTTTCAAAGCCCCCATCCTAAAGGATAACCCTGTCCAAGCTGCAAAATCCTTTACTAATGCACTCTGTGGGCACCTACAAGAATGCATGGATCATGCTATCCCAAACAAAACCAAGAATCACTCCTCCAAGAAAAGGAAACCAGTCTGGTGGACCCCTGCCATAAACAAGCTATACAATAGAAGGAGGAAACTAGTACAGAAAAGAGTAAAATCCCAAAAAGGGAAGACATCCCTGATCAGTATCAGCAAGAAACTATGTTCCCTCATAAAATCATCCAAGGCTAGCTTCATAATAAAAATTGCCATGGACTCCAAAGATAACCACAAGGCATTCTTTAGCTATGTCAAGAATCTAAGTGGCAATTCTCAGATCTGCTAGGAGTTAGTGCAGAATGGCACAAAATACAATGAACCGACTGATATAGCCAACATCCTGGCAGACAGATTCAGTGCAAGCTTTACCCCCACCCCCACCCCCAAAAGGGTCCATAACTATACCAGAAGAATGTAGTGTCCCTGAAATCACAGACACTCAGGTTAAAACAGCCCTCTCCAAAGCCAAAAACACAGCATCAATGGGACAGGACGGTGTCCCAGGCTGCGTCCTACACAAGCTCAGAAATGAACTAACCCCTCACCTAAACACACTGTTTAAACTCAGCCCGTCCACAGGCTATGTGCATACTGAGTGGCGCACAGCAACGGTTATTCCACTCCTCAAAGGTGGAGCCACAATGGACCCCGGGAACTATCACCCTATAAGCCTGACTAGCTTGGTCTGCAAAGCTATGGAGCACATCATCATGGATCTCATTAACAGAGACATTGGAAACCTCCAAACACTGGACCCTACCTAGTTTGGCTTTGTTAAGGGCAGATCATGCCTCCTAAACCTGGTGGACTTCATTGAGACAGTTACCAAGGCTATAGACGAGGGAAAGGTGGTCCACACATCCTACCTAGACCTCGCAAAGGCATTTGACACCATTCCCCACTCAGGTATTACAGACAAGCTCACCAGCTTGAACATAAACCTCTACATCACGAAATGAGTTGCCAACTGGCTCACAGACAGAACCCACATGGTAAGAGTTGCGGGAGCTAAATCTGACTCTAAACCGGTTACAAGTGGCATTCCCCAGGGCTCAGTCCTAGGACCCCTCCTGTTCTGCATATACTTCTTAGAGGTACAGGCAAGCACAGGAGGACTATGGCTGACCAAGTTCGCAGACGACTGCAAACTAGGGGCTATAATTGACTTTCCGGCTGACACAGACATCCTCCAAAAGGGTCTCACTGAGACAGATACCTGGTGTCAAAACCATGGCCTCAAGCTAAATGCCAAAAAGTGCATAGTCATCCCCTTTGGAAAAAACAAAGTACCCACAAACTACCACATAGGTGGTAGCCCCCTAAATACGGAAGACGTAATAAGGGATCTGGGGACCCAAGTAGATAGTAACCTCTCCTTTGATAATCACATTAACAAAGTGGTTAGAAAATCCTTCTGTATGGCCCACCTAATCACAAAAGGGTTTGCATCCAGATTGAAAGAGGTCATTGGGCCCCTCTACGCATCACTCATCAGACCCATCATAGAGTACAATGCCCCATTTGGGATGTACCTTACAAGACACCTGCAACAACTGGAAAGAGCAAAGAAGTTCCTCACCAAGAGGATCACTGGCCTCAAGCAGATGCCCTATGCAGCTCGACTGAAGAAACTCCAGCTGTACTCGGTTGCATACCACCTACTCAGAGGTGATCTCTGCCTGACATACAAGGCCATGTCCAACCCAGAATTGATGGACATGCTCCACCTAAAGAAAATCATATCCCCTTGAGCCACATGCTCCAGGGATCTAAAACTCACCACAACAATAAATTGGATGTGCTGGAGGGATAGATTCCTGTCCCAGAGACTTCCCATGCTCCGGAACAAGATTCCAATCTACATTAGCCAGAGCTCCTCACTAACCCTCTTCAAGAGAAGCCTTGACGAGTGGATGGGAAACAGAAAGTTTACCCCAGGGATCATTTCAATGGTTCTGCTGGACAGAGGCACAGGGAACTAATCTAAGGGGGCGGCGAAAGCCAACACATTCCGGCTATGCTTATAAATGCCTTCGGGCAGATAGCCTAGTATCTACCTATGAACCCATGAACCACATAATAAAGCTGCTTGAACAGAACCCAAGTATGTTCATCTGCTTTATCCTGAACAGACACGCGACATGGTGCCAGGACCAGGATTCCAGAGACTGCTTTTTGGAGCTACAAGGTGCAGAGTTAACAGTGAAAGTAAACTAAGAGAAACGAGCACAAAAAAGGGCCAGAAGTGAACAAAGGTAATGAAAACTTGCACAAAAGATTTATTTATTAAAAAAGATAAAACAGAGCATTACAAGGGCACAAAATGCATTGTTCAGCAAGTGGGTGGCACAAAAAAGTTTATTAATTAAAAGAAATGTTTGGAATTAAGATATTAGATAAACGCTTAACAAAGATATAGGCAATCTCCAAACTCTTGACCCCACACAGTTTGGCTTTGTCAAGGGGAGATCCTGCCTGGTGAACCTGGATGACTTCTTCAAGGCAGTCACTAAGGCTGTGGATGAGGGTAGAAAGTGCATACAGCCTACCTCGACCTGGCCAAGCTCTTTGATATCATTCCACACTCAGGTGTCATTGATAAACTCCCCAAACTAGGCATCAATCCTTACATCACTAGGTGGGTTGCAACTGGCTCACAGACAGGACCCACAGAGTACAAGTTGCTGATTCCAAGTCAGACTGTCGACCAGTCATGAGTGGAGTCCCACAGAGCTCGGTCCTGGGCTCGCTCCTGTTTGGCGTCTACTTTTTAGAAGCCCAGGCCAACACAGAAGGACTCTGACTGGCCAAGTTCACAGATGACTGCAAGCTAGGAGTCATTATCAACTCCTCAAGTGATACAGACATCCTACAAAAGGGCCTCTCTGAAACCAATGTCTGGTGTCAGAAAGTAGAGTTGTGTACACTTACCATAAATGGAGATGTTTGAGTGTATTCACTGTTGCAATCATTACATTTGGGTAATCTGCTGGCAGGTTGCCCTCAGTCGGCCTGAATAACAAAGTCTTGGGTCCTGCGTCAGTTGCTGTCTCCTCTTCCACGATGTCAGGTCTTCAGGGGTATAAAACATGCAGCCGATGCCATTTTATTCAGTTTTATCTTGCCCCAGATGTCAGGTGCCCCCCAAATGGGGAGCAAAAAAAAAAATATATATATATATATATATATATATATATATATATATATATATATATATATATATATATATATATATAAATAAATAAACAGCAATATATATAAATGCACTTTTAGCAACATAAACTTTACCTTCATCTAAAAGCAAATACACCACAAAGGCTTTAGTGTATAGTGAAAGAAAGAAAAGGTATAGAAAGGGGGATGGTGGGTGGGTAACCCAGACTGCAACAGTGAATACACTCGAACATCTACATTTATGGTAACTGTATACAACTGTACTATGTTCTTCATGTTTCACTGTTGCAGTCATTACATTTGGGTAGAATCCCAAAGCAGTGGATGGGAGGATGGAACTAAACAGCATTAGGAGCAGCTATAAGGCCCTGTAGAACTGCAGTGGCAAAGCCTGCCCTGGATTTGGAGAAGAGAGGCAAATGATAATGCTTTGTGAAGGTATAAACAGAGCTCCAAGTAGCAGCTTCTAGAATGTCTCTGGTAGGTACCCCTCTGAGAGAAGCTGCTGAAGTAGAGGCAGCCCTGGTGGAATGTGATCTGATCCCCTTGGGCACAGGTTTACCATGGTGCAAGCAGCAGAAACAAATGCAGTGGCTTATCCACTTAGAAATAGTCTGCTTTGATATAGCCTTCCCCTCTGATCCTGCAGCAAATGCTACCAGTAGTTGCTCAGACTTTCTTAGAGATTTGGTCCTGTTTAAGTAGAATCTTAGTTGTCTGTGAACGTCCAATAAATTTAGAATCTGCTCCCCCTTGTTCTGAGGATTTGGATAAAAAGTTGGCAGGTGAATGGTCTGGTTAAGAGCCACACTGGATACCACCTTAGGCATAAAAGAAGGACTGGTCCTGAGGGACACCCTGTCCGAGTAAAATGTAATAAAAGGCTCCACTGCCATGAGAGCCTGTAGTTCTGAAACCCTTCTTGCTGAAGTGACTGCCAAGAGAAAAGCTGTTTTCCAAGATAGAAATTTTATATCCACAGTAGCTGCTGGTTCAAAAGGAGGCAGGGTGAGTTTTTCCAGCACAAAATTGAGGTCCCATGCAGGAGTTGGTGATCTTCTGGGAGGCCTTAAATTTTTGGCCCCTCTAAGATACCGTTTAAGCAGAGGATGAGAAAAGAGGGGAGGCTCTGTGTTGTAATGAGCCGAGATGGCAGAGGCATGGATTTTTATTGAAGAAAAAGATAGGCTCTTGTCAAGCATCTCAGCCAAATATTGTAAAACCTGTGGAATATTGGGCTTTGCTGTATCTGTTCCTTGTGCTTGGTTCCAAGCACAGAATCTCTTCCATTTATCCGCATAAGATTTTCTAGTACTAGGCCTTCTGGCTTCCAAAATGACATCCATCACATATTTACTGAGAGGTGTTGTTTGAATAATTAAATGATCAGCCATGCTGCAAGATTCAGAGTTTGGAGCTGAGTGTGCAGAGTTTGATTGTTCTGCTGAGACAGTAGATGAGGTATTTGTGGCAAGTACCATGGAAGAAGTTGAGATATATTCCTTAGAAGTGGGCACCAGTGTTGGCGAGACCAGTCCAGAGCAACTAGGATCATTTTTGGCTTTTCCTGCCTGACTTTTAGTAAGACCTTGGAGAGAAGAGGCAGAGGGGTTAAGGCATAGACTGATAGGTTTTTCCAGCTGAAGGATAGAGCATCCACTTTCCATGCTTTTTTGTGATGAGTTCTTGTACAGAATTTGTCCAAATGATAATTTTGGGGAGAGGCAAATAGATCTATGTCTGGGCTCCCCCATTTCTGTATTAACATGCTAAAGATTTGTGGATCCAGTTTCCATTTGTGCAGGTCCATAAGATTTCTGCTTAGGTCGTCTGCCAGAGTATTTTGTTTTCCTGGCAGGAACTGAGCTTGAAGATGTATTTGGTTAGTCAAGGCTGTGTTCCACAAGGCCATGGCTAGTCTGCAAAGGGGGTAGGAATGTGTACCCCCCTGCTTGATTATGTAGCACATAACTGTGGTGTTGTCCGTCTTTATCAGTAGTTGTCCTGGATGAAGCAAGTCCTTGAAGGCTGTGAGGACATTCTAAACAGCTAGCATCTCTTTCTGGTTGATATGCAGATGCATTTGGTTTGGGCTCTATTTGCCCTGAATGCATCTCCCTGCCAGGTGGGCCCCCCAAGCATAGTCTGATGCATCTGTAGTAAGGGTTTGGGTGGCAGGCAGTAGGGTGAATGGCAGTCCCTTGTTTTGGTGGCATGCCTTTGCCCACCAAAGAAACTCCTGTTGTAGGCAGGGAATGAGAGGAATCATTCTTTCCAGACTGTGACAATGTTGACACCATAAACTTTTTAGGTGCCATTGAAGTTTCCTCATATGCAGTCTCGCATATGGAATTAGTAGAATGCAGGATGCCATGAACCCCAAAGCCTGCAGAATTGGTCTTGCAGATAACTGGGTTTTTGTTGTCATTTGTATGAAGTATGTTGTCAGTTGCCTTTGTTTCTCTGGCTTAAGGTAAGCCATCTGGGCAGTAGTATTCAAGCTTGCACCCAGGAATGTAATTGTTTGAGATGGTACCAGTTGTGATTTCTTTTCGTTTATGGTGTACCCTAGGCATGCTAGAAGCCTTTTTTCAAATGCCAGATGTTGAAGAAGAGTGTCCTTGTCCTCTGCTTGAATGAGACAGTCGTACAGATAAGGATACATTTGTATGCTTCTTTGTCTGCAGAATGCAATTACTGGTGCCAGGCACTTTGTAAAGGCCCTGGGCGCAGTAGATAAGCCAAAGGGCAGTGCAGAGAATTGGTAATGCAAAAAGCCTGCTTTGAAGCGGATGTATCTTCTGCATAATTCCCTTATTGGGATATGCAGGTATGCCTCTTTTAAGTCTAGAGTTACTAACCAAGCATTCCTGCCTAGCATACACAGTAGCTGTTGTAAAGTCAGCATTTTGAATTTTGGAATGTCCAGGAACGTGTTCAAAATTGATAAGTCCAGTATTAGACGCCATGAATTGTCTTTTCTGGGTACCAGGAAAAGTCTTGAATAAAATCCTTGTCCATTTTCCTTTTCTGGTACCGGTTGAATAGCCCCCATATCTATGAGGGACATGACTTGTTTCTGGGCCTCTGCCCACTGGTTTTGTGGCAGATCCGGCCATCCGTTTGGAATTGGCAAAGTATGGAAATGAAATCTGTACCCCTGGGATACTATGTTTAATACCCACTTGTCCTAGGTTCTTTGAGCATGATGTGCTAGTTTTCCCCCCAAGGGGGCTGCCAAAAGGTAAGTGCTTGGTGATGGTAGAGGAAAGTCACTGAGACTGCTTACTGTAGGGTTGGGCTGTTTCCTCTGTTTTTGGAGGTGGAGGCACCCCATTGCTTTGACCTGTAAGAACCCTGTGATTGGTATCTGGAGCCTTTTGAGCACCTGGATTTGCCTTGAGTGGCTCTGTTGGACACAGGAAAGGACCAGTTTTTAGTAGGCCAGTGTCTACTGAACCTGGGTGGCTGCACTTGCAAGAAATCTTTTACAGTTTGCATAGATTTAGCTTTGTCTTCCATTTTCTTTAAAACCTCTTCTGCCTTATTATCAAACAGAGTATCATGCTGCAAAGGGGCATCCAACAATTTAGCTTTAACATGATCAGGCAGATTTTGCTCATTGAGCCAGGCATGCCTTCTAATCACAGATCCAGTAACGGCGGCCCTACAAGAGGCCTCCAAGGAATCAAAACCACATTGCAAAGTATGCTTTCCAACCTGTTCTGCTGAATACAATAATTCCTGTAACTCTTTATTTTCCACACAATCAGAAATCAACATAATTTTCTGTTTCAGTAAGCCCATAACATGCTGTTGATATTTAAGCATATGAAACTGGCAGTTTAAGGCCCTGATTGCCAAGGTTGCAGACGTATAAACCATCTTTCCCCATCTATCCAGTGCCCTGGAATCTCTGTCAGAGGGGGTAGGATTTTTGGCTGAAGAGACCTTTACACCCTTTGGGACCCTGAGAAAGTGTCTCAGGATCAGCAGCAGGATTTTTGAATAGAAATTTGTGGGAGTCAGGAACCCTGTAATATCTGTCTGGCTTACTAGGAGCCGGAGGCAGGGAATCAGGAGCCATGCTTGATTCCGAAAACACATCATCAATGTCTAATACAGGAGGTATTGCCAAAGGCCTATGCTGAGGAAGAAGAAGGAAATCCCTAAGCCTCTTTTTTGATTCAGAGAAGTCCTGACTCTCCCAGTGAAAATGTTCCCTTAAAGTATGCAAAGTATCTCCAAAAGAGTAATCCTCAGGAGGAGATGCAGGTGGGATGGAGTCCTCTGCATCAGAATCCTCACAGGGTGGAATGGAAAATTCCTGATCAGAAGAAATGGAAACCTGTTCTGAAGATTCATAATCAGTGCCTTGCCTAGGCCTATTAGCGGGGGGTTGGGAACCCCTGATCAAGGTAATTAAATCCTCAGCCATTTTGATCATCTGTTTTTTAGGCATAGGGGCCTGAGCCTGTGGCTCATGCGTCATTTGTTTTAGACATAAAAGCTGTATCGGGCTCCTCCCTCTACTATAATCTTCGCATAAACCCCTCAAAAGCTAGGCATTCAAAAGCGGCGTTTCAAAGTAACATTTCCTGTTCGTAACCTCCTGGCAAAAATCTCTAAAGTTTTCAAGCTTAAAAAAACCTCAGATTTGTTTTTTTCGTTTTTTTGTTAAGTTTTGTTTCGGGTGTTTACCTGTTTTAGGAGTTCTTTTTTCTAATTTTTTTGTTGTTGTGGTTTTAGATGTTATTTTTGTTTGTTAGACCTAGGGTTGGGTTAGGTTGGCCCCAGAGGCCCTGTGTTTTGGTTTAGGTGGTGCCACAAGCTCCCCAGCTCATGGCCGGGCCAACACTTGTGCTGGGAATATATATGGCTCTGTGTTTCATCCCTTGTCATACAGCTAGCGAGCCTGCCCCCGAGTTAGTACTGGCCGGACTTCTAGGCACCGGGCGAAACCTCCCTCCTGAGCCTAATTCCGGCCTCTGCCTCAGCCTCCAACCTTCCACACGGGCTCAGCCCTCCAGACCCAAGGGAAGCTCAGGAAACAGGAGACAGGAGGGGAGGCAACATTGAAGACACCAAGAGCGGGAAGAACCCTGAAACCGCTAACAGGGCCCCTCCTCGAAACAGAGGACCTCTCCTCTCTGTCCTCCTGTCTCTGGAGCTCTCTTCCCCTTCCCGATCTCCTCCTCCTCGGTCCCCAGGACCCGTTCTGGAGAAGGCTCCCCTTCAGGAGCTAGGTCTTCTCCTCCCTCTCCTCAAATGCCTTTCTCTGCATCGAGAAGGATCATTTCTAGATCCACAGAGGCAGGCAATGAGGCTGGATGATAGGCGTTTCATCCCTTGCAGAGATGCTTCAAATGGGACTTGAGCAGACATGGACCTTGGATGGGCTTCCGACATTCACCCCCCAGGCTCCCTTCGGCCCCGTGTCGAGCCGTTGGAGGGGGGAGAGCTTATCCGGGGGTGGATCCCTGGGCTCCCCGACCTCCCAAGCACTGGTGGCGGCCTTTCGGATCAGGCTCAGTCATGAGAGTGCTTACCTCACCGGGGAGCGCGTCGGATCCGATCGATCCTGCCCGGTCTTGGTGTCTCGGCTGGGCGGTCTCCGACTCCCGGTGATCCGTGGGAGCCAGATCCAGTGAGGTCGGCTCTCCCTCGGATTGGCGTGAGTGGAAAGCGGGCGTTGTCGAGGGAGAGACCCCGGGCCCTGCTTTGGGATCCCCCGGCCAGGATGAGGACCTGGCTGGGGCTTTGGAGCTGGGCAGGCCCCGCCCTCCCCAGTTGTCCCGTGGTTCCTTTGGAACATCTGGGGACAGCCCGCGACCCTCGGCCCCCTGAGATGATCCCAGAAAGGACAAGGCTCCTCGGGAGACACATGGACTACCCCCCTTTCGACACAAGGAGACACCTGGACCATTGAGAATCTAGAAGACAGACAGGGAGATTAGGAAAAGGAAAGACCTAGAAGAGAATCTGAAAGGAGGACTCCCCAATTGGAGACATTTGCCTCTCATTGAATCCAGGCCATCAGGGGGCCTCTGCCAGGGGGTGGCATCTCTGTGTTCTTGGAGGCAGAACCCCTCTGTGGCCTCCATCTACTGACCAGTCCCCCCCACCTCTCCCTCTTGCGGACCCTCCCCTCCACATCTTCCTCTGGTCCTGGACATTCTTGGGCCTCGCCCCACATCCGCTCAGCACAGTAGAGTCCACCCCCAGAGATCAGGCCCCAAAGAGCAAGTGCGCATCCCTGCCATGCATGGAGGCAGAGGGCCCCAAAAAGGGGCCTTGACATTGTGAATACAGCAATGGCAGGAGCCGAGGATCGCATTAGCTTGGCTGGATCGCAGTGAATGAGCGAGAGGGTCACAGCGACCTTCGCCAAGCTGTAACTGCTTTGAGCAAGCAGCCTTGGGACATACTTTGATCATCCCAGGACTCCCCCATGTCTGATTAAAAATGCACTTCATGGAGGACCCCACTCGCCAGATCCACTCATGCAACTGAGGGAGCCAACTTTCTCATCCGGCGACTGCCTTCTAATGCTTCCCATAAGTGGCTTTCGCACTGTGACTTTGCAGTGGCCCTAGCTCGATCATGCGCCGGCCAGAGGCGATCAGAGCCCCTTCACGGCAGCCTAGAGCAACACAACATTGGTTGTTTGCCACTTCTGAAGCCCTGTGGTCAAGCCTGGCTGGTCGCGGACGGAATCCAGGCGAAGCTGTCGGGGGCTGTCAGGACAACAAGGCTGTACCAGCTCCTAGGGGGTTCCCTAGAGAGCTCCCTCACTGACTTCGATCAGCAGTCCGGACAGAGAGGTCAAACAGTCCGGATAGGTCCCTCTTCTAGGACAGACGGGAGATGTATGGGGCGAGGGGAGGCTACCACTTTGGTCCCGAGAAGAGAGGGGCTTCTGGGAACTTTCCACAGAGGGAGTTGGACTCGGCTGCTGACCATCTCAGGTCCAGTCGAGGGCATTTTCAGCCCTTCCATCTCTGGAGGCAGTCAGCGCACATGAGGCACCTCTGCCGCATCCCCAAATCACGAGGCTCCCCAGCCTGACCAGCATCCAGATCAGGCTCCGGTGTTAGCTCCCCAATGCAGCGCCCCACGAAAGAGGCAGCAGATAGAAAAGGCATCAGGAAGCCAAGCAGCGCTTCGGTTAGAGATCAGATCAGGACTCCCCACCAGGGACTTCTTCAGGTTCTTAGGACCCTTAGACCGATCTTAGACCTTTCCTGACTTATCTCTTCTGCTCAGAGACCTGTTTCTGGGAGGGTCACTGTGACCTCTGGTCACTCAGGAATGTACTCTATATTAACGCAGGAGAGTATAACCATACTCTATCGACCCCAGGATGTGGGGTACCACTTTTCCTTATGGCTGGACTCCAAAGGGGGTCCAGCCCCAGTTGTGGGGAGCCAGCCACCACCAGTTCTCCTGGCCGAGAGATTGTTCACCCCCTGGGGTAGCTCAAAGTAAGCAGTAGCAGGCCACAGGGATTCCAGTCTTCGATACAGGGTTTATCAAGGCTCACGGCAGGCTCAAGGCATCATATAATGGCTTTCAAGGGTATCTCATGCGGAATGGGTACAGGACTATTTCTCCCTTTTACCACCCCACAAACTTATTAATAAACTTGGGAGGAAGGTTGGACCTGCAAAGACATCCGTGCAGACATAGGAGGCTAGACACACTATCATCCCAGCCTGAGGTGTCATCAAACAGGCGTCCTGTCCTGAGGGTCCTGGGCAGTCCAGCAGTGAGGCGGCCATTTCCTGCGTGGCCTTCACTTCTTCTTCATGCTCAAGCTCTATGCGGTTCTTCAAGCCGGACACTACAGGTTGCATGCTCCAACATTACTCTTCTTCTGGTCCCGATGGCGGTCAAGGTCCAGGCTCTCCGCGGTCCGCAAGCGGCAGCTCCAGTCACAGGAAGCTAACCAGAGACCCTTTTTTTACTAACATTCCCCTACCTTTTGTTCTCACAGGGCTTCTTCGGGCAGCCGGTGGGGGGCAAGACGTCGAATAAGATGCAGATGGGGGGAGGAACCGTTGCCCAATTGTCTGCGAGTCGGGAAAATACCTGGAGATGAGATGCTCACTTATAAGCTGGAGATGAGCTTCACAGCCCTAGCTTACAGGGAGCCTACACGTCAGACGAACCGCAACCGCCAACAACCAGACAACAAAACTAGTGGGGCTCTGGCACAGAGAGGGGGGAACCAGGTCCCATCTCCTTGAGCCGAGGCCATGATCTTCTGGAATTGTAACTTTCAAACACTTTCTTGTAAGTAACGAAATTCAGGAAGGTCTAATATCCGCGGATGCTCACTTGTCTCTCTCGAACCATTCAATCTCCTTTAATGGTCTCTCTGGGGGCTGTTTTTGAAGATTTTTGCGATCTGGGGCAACCCTGTTTCGATCTTTTGCTTCACTGAAGCTGCTTCCCCCGGCTGTGAATCCCCCGCCCTCACCCGAAGCAATTGCCCTCCGACGCACTGGTCCATGTCTCTCTCCTCTGTCCCTTATGCCCTCTATCTTGCAGACTTGAGGATTTGCAGAAAGCCAACAGTTTGGGGGAGTTCATTGCTGATTCTCAGCCTCTCTTCCCTCTGTGGCCCTCCTGTTATGTGTTATATGGTAGATCCACCGATCATCATGGAATCATCGGATGATCCCCGGATCCCATCTCAATCTCCCCAATGACCGACTACAATCCTGACCCACACCTTGACATTGGCAGCCTGGTTCCCCAGTTCCATCCAGAGGGTATCTCCGTCACCTGTCCAAGGCCATTTTAGTGGCGACTCGCCGACATTCCACACTAGGAGAGTTTCGGAACAACGAAAAAGGTTTTTAGGTTTTGGATTCAGAACAATGATCCTTTTTTTTGGCACCATGGTCTGCGGTACTGGACTTCTTCTCAGACCTCTTTCATCAGGGGTAAGTTCCAGCATGGCACAAATGGCCATTACCGGATCATTATCGATATCATGATCGTAAGATCTCAACTGACTCATCTTAAGACAAACTTTTTTTTCAGGTAAAGGTTTCTGTTGAGGCCCCCCCCCAAAAACCTTGCTCCACACCGGACTATCCTTGGTCCTCAAGGCCCAGGCCCTCCCTTTCCCCTTTGAGCGCTTGTAGATCTAAAGTACCTTTCCTGGAAGACTGCCTTCTTGGTAGCCATCACATCAACCAGAGAGTGAAGAACTCAGGTATGCTGTAAACGCCTTAACCTCTCCTCTTTTTTTTCGATATGGTGTGCCCTCGGACCAATCCATCTTTTCTTTCAAAAAAAGTTTCTTGAATCTAATATTAACAATCAATCAATTTACCTGTTTTTCCCCAACTATAAAATTTTTGACCTTGTTTTTGAGGCTGGCGTTGGTTTAATATAAAAATGTTGAGGCCTGAAAACACCCTCAGAAG
Organism: Protopterus annectens; assembly: GCF_019279795.1. NCBI lineage: Eukaryota > Metazoa > Chordata > Ceratodontiformes > Protopteridae > Protopterus > Protopterus annectens. The sequence continues at coordinate 1,138,095,696 of NC_056747.1, forward strand.
CTGGTGCCTGCTCAGCGGCTCCGGACTCATCCAAGGGAGAGACAACCGTGGGTTCAATACTCTGAGAATCTCGTGGCATACCAGACTCCAAATGGGTCTCGGTAGAGGCCTGCGACTCAAAAGTAGTGGGTATCAGGGGCTGCAAAAGCGCTTCACTGAGTACCGGCAAACCGGCGACTGGCTTAGGAGAAGCTTTGTCATCAGCTTTGGACCTCGACTGTCTGTCTCTGTCTTTTTCTTTGCATTTTTTGTGAACTCCGATAGTTGGATTGCTAACCAACGACATTTCAGAATAATTGAATCTTGAACCAAAATATTTAGAAGCAAAAATATACCGACACTTAATAGTGCATTGGTTAAATCTAGCACAAAACCGACAGCAAGGCACGTTGTGATCTGGGCCTAGGCAAGGAATACAGTACAAATGAAAATCCTTATGAGGTATTTGCTTCCCACAAGTAATGTAATTATTAACTTTTACTGACATCGGTAAGGAGCAAGAAAAAGTTTCCCCAATGGGGTATTTAGCTTTAGTTTGAAGACTTCAGTTCTGAAACTCGAATGTGAAAATTTCAGGAGTCGGCTGACTGGCACTTGCGAACTGCTTCTGCTTCGGGCACCGCATGGCAAGAAAGACTGAATAAAATGGCATCGGCTGCATGTTTTATACCCCTGATGACCTGACATCATTGGAAGAGGAGACAGCAATCGACGCAGGACCCAAGACTTTGTTATTCAGGCCGACTGAGGGCAACCTGCCAGCAGATTACCCAGATGTAATGACTGCAACAGTGAAACACGAAGAACATCGATGGCCTGAAGCTTAACACCAAAAATGCGTTATCGTCCCCTTTGGAATCAACTCAGTTCCCATGAATTACCACATTGATGGGTGCCCACTGAACACTGAAGGGGCCATAAGAGATCTGGGCACCCAGGTCAACAGCCACCTCACCTTCAACCACCACATTGCCACTCTGGTCAGAAAGTCCTTCTACATGGCACATCTTATAACCAAAGGTTTCGCATCCTGGAAGAAAGAGGTCATCATCCCTCTCTATTCATCCCTCATTAGACCAGTCATCGAATATAACGCCTTGTTTGGCATGTACCTGACCAGACACCTACAACAGCTGGAGAGGCCACAAAAGTACCTCACAAAAAGGAACCCTAGGCCTTAAACACATGTCCTACATGGACAGACTCAAGAAACTTCAGCTGTTCTCAGTCTCTTATCATCTACTTAGAGGTGATATCTGCTTGACTTACAAAGCTATGTCTGACCCAGCCCTACTTGAAATGCTACAACTAAAGAAATCCCAATCCCCCCACGCCACATGCTCCAGAGATCACAACCTCATTACCACAATTAACAGAACATGCTAGAGGGACAGGTTAATCTCCCAAAGACTGTCCATACTCTGGAATAAGCTTCCCATTCATGTCAAACAGAGCACCTCACTGGCCCTCTTCAAGAGAAATCTTGACAAGTACATGGGTAACAGAAAGTTCACCCCAGGGATCACTCCAGTTGCCCTACTGGATAGGGGTACTGTGAACTAACATTGGGTGACACGGTGCCTGGGCAATATTTTTGGGCTAGGCTTGTAAAGGCTCCAGGGCCATTAGCCTAGTACACACCTATGAACCTATGACCAAAGGATGGGAAACTGAAAATACACTCCTGTTCTGGTGCTTATGTCTCTGATGAACAGAGACAGTCAGTAAATCATGTACTAACTAACAATTACCTCAGTATAGATGTCTACAACAATCACCCCTATATAAATGTCTAAAACATATAATTTGTGGGAGACATTTGTGTTGCATAGCTAGGCTTATAAAGGCCTTAGTGGTTGTTAGCCTAGTATACACCTATGAACCTATGAACAATTATCAGAAAAGCACATAAGAAGTTCAAAGTTACCTTGAAATTGCAAAACGAGCATGTTTAGAGTAAAACGAGCACAAGAAAAACACAATGGCCATGAAAAAAAGATTAAACAAGCAAAATGAATATAATAAAATGGCAAAAAGGGCACATTAAGCATAAATAAATCAAGGTGACTGCATGTTTGTTGGCAAAGTACTGTGTTTTGGCATAACTATTATTTTGCATTGTATTTAGGGCATAACTAGAGTTATTCGAAGTATCTCAAAGTGTGTAAAAGTGCTTACAGTGTGTGCTTATTACTGTACATTTATTCCGAAGAATTTGTGTGCAAAGTGAAACTATTTTGTGAAGTCCAGTCAAAATATAGCCATTCCAAAAAGTTTCTTGTGCTGGGCATGTCTATTCGCAGAGTTCCGCCATTATAGAGTGTTTCTTGCACTGTAAAGAGTTATTTAGAGAAGTACAGCCATTTTGAGAAAGTTTCAGTGTGCTATGTACTGTTTATTCGCAAAGTGCAATTACTTTGAAATGTTTTTTATTCTGAGCTTCTTATGCCCAGTTTATTCACACAGTGCAGTTATTTTGAAATGTTTCTTCACTGATAAGAGGTGATTTCTTGCAGTACAATGACTTCAAGAGTATTCTTCTGCCCGGGAGACTTATTTCACAAAGTTCAGTTATTCAGAGGCTTGTTATGCTATTAAGTATAGTTACAAGTACTGGCATAAATTTCAGGCATATGTGGAAGTGTGCATGTTCATAACAGTTACAAGTGGACTTGGGTTGCATTGTGTTTTACTGTAATTTGTTGGCATGGCAGACGGATTTTGATAACCCACACCACTTGTATTTGATCAGAATACTGCAGAGAATTGGAAAATATTTGAGCAAGAGTACGATATTTTTATACAAGCAGCTTATTCTGACAAACATGCACACACCAGTGCATTCATTTAGCTAAATCTAGCAGGGTCAGAGGCCACTGAAAGAGAGGGTTCATTTGTGTATGCACCAGCAATATATAAAGGAGAAGGGGAAAACTGTCATATTGTTGTACAGGCTGAATCAAGGGAAGACCCCAAGAGTTTGAAATGCAAATTCAGGGAAATGTGCAACCCCCAGACAAATGTTACGTTAGAGAGGCATTTGTTTTACACAAGAGATCAAAAGCAAGGGGAAACGTTTGCAGCTTATATTACTGACCTGAGAAACAAAGCTAAAATGTGCAGGTTTGGTGACTTAAAAGATGAGTTAATAAAGGACAGGCTTGTGTGTGGTATTGATAGTGCTGTAGTGATAAAGACTTTGCTTCGTCACAGTGACTTAATGCTGAGCAAAGCTACTGAGATTTGTCAAATCCATGAAGTGATGGAAAGGCACACAAGTATGCTAGAAAGTGATAAAAGCATGGTTTCAGCAGGCTGTAGAGCAAATGTAGACAGCATGCAACACATGGGTAGCAGAAGTAGGCCGAAGCACATGGCAGTTGTAACCCCTGCGAGTGTGACAGGTAAAACTCGTAGTTTTCCTGCAAGTTGTAAGACTAGATCAGTGAGAAGGACATGCCCAGTGCAGTGCAAGGGTGAGTCAGCAAAACCCAAATCAAGCTTTATTGTCAACCGTCGCAATTGTGGTACCAGTCATGAGTCTAAAAGAGAAAGGTGCTTAGCATTCTGTCAGCAATGCCACACGTGTAAAAAATGGAACCATTTTCAAACGTTTTGCAAATCAAGTAAACCTCACACAGTTATAAAGAAGGGTCACTTAAAAAGCAGACTGATCATGTAGAGAGCTGCAGCCCTATTTTCTACATAGATGGTGTATCAGTAATTCATAGGTTCATACATTAGTACTAGGTTAGCTGCCCTTGTGAGCCATTGTAAACCTAGTCAATTATCCCTTGTGAGACTCAAACCCTGTACCTTGTGTTTGTAAGGCAAACACCTTAACCATTAAGCCACCCTCCCAACCTAATTGGTGAAAAGGTTGATGCAGTAAATTTGTTGCAAAGAATGAAGTGTTTTGTACGTGCAGATCAATGGCAAACCCACCGAGCTCAAAGTAGACACTGGTTCAAAGTCTAATGTTATGTCAGTAGACACATTTGCTAAACTGAGAGCTGGTGAGCAACTTAACATGACCAGTTGTGTGAATCCTGTTGCTTATGGAGGTGAAGAAATTCAAACCGAAGGCTCAGTAGTGCTTTCTACTGAAGACCTGTGCAGTCATTACTCGGTCTCAGAGACAGTTTGAGAATAAATCTGCTTTACTTCACCAAAGAAGTTCATCATATAAGCTCATATCCTAGTTCCAATTTTACTGAACCTATTTTTTCAGAGTATGCTGAAGTTTTCGATGACAAGTTAGGCAAACTTCCAGTTGTATATTCTATGAAATTAGACCCAGAGGTCAGTCCAGTATGCTATGCAGGATAAAGTCAAAGCTCAGTTGGATAAAATGGTGCAACAAGGTGTAATTTGTCCATTTACAGAACCAACTGAATGGGTGTCGTCCATGGTAGCAGTGCACAAAAAAGGCTCAGATGAAATCAGTATATGCAATGACCCAAAAGACCAGAATGAAGCATTAAAGAGACCTCATCATCCTATATGTACAGTCGAGGAAGTCACAGCCCTAATACTGAATGCCACTGTTTTTTCTGTCTTGAATGTAAAAAGTTCATTTTGGCAAGTGATGCTTGATCGTAAATCTTCACTACCGACTACTTTCAGTACCCCACTTGGAACATATAGATACCTCAGGATGCCATTTGGAATAAATTCTACAAATGACATCTTTCAGCATGCAATGGAGTACATTTTTTCAAGTTATCCTTGTGCCACAATAGTAGATGATTTATTGGTTGGGGCAGTGGTGAAGCAGAGCATGACAGAAACCTAAAGAAAGTTCTAGACAGAGCACGTGAAGTGAACTTGAAGCTCAATCCTCTGAAGTGTAAATTCAAACTACCAGAAGTTACATATGTAGGTCATTTGTTTACTAGCACTGGCTTAGGACCAGATCTGTCCAAGGAAGTAGCCATTCTTGAGATGTCAGCACCAGATAATGTTCAAGCTCTACAATGTTTTCTTGGTATGGTCAACTATTTAGGCAAGTTTATACCAGATTTCAGTGAGTTGGCAGCAGCTTTGAGAGAGCTGACATGCAAAAATGTTACATAGTTTTGGTTGGAACAGCACCAGAGAACATTTGGAGACCTTAAGCAGAAAATTGCCACCCCACCTACATTAAGATACTATGATGTCAATAAACCAGTTATTCTTTCCTGTGACACTTCAAAATTTGGTCTTGGTACAGTTATTCTTTAAGAAGGCACACCAGTAGCCTATGCATCGAGAACTCTTACCCAAACTGAAATGCAATATGCTCAAATTGAGAAAGAACTTTTGGCAATAGTATTTGCATGTTCAAAGTTTCATGACTATATTTATGGCCAATCTATTCAGATTGAAACTGACCACCAACCTCTAGTTACTATTTTAAAGAAGCCTATGCATTCAGTTCCAGTGAGATTACAAAGAATGATGTCGAAATTGCAAAAGTACACATTCAAAATGGTCTATACAAAAGGCAAACTTCTTTATCTGGCTGACACCTTATCCACATCGCCCAGAAATACAATGGAACAGCTTGATGTAGAGAATTTTGACTTTGATGTCATGGAAGTGTGTAATTTTTCTACCATGAGACCTGATGAGTTGAGAGATCATACAAAGACCGATCCAGTTTTGCAAAACCTCAACCACTACATCAATGTAGGATGGCTGGCGAAGCAATCTAGTGTACCAAACAAATGAGTGCAGCATGCGCCCCTTTATTTGCAAATATTGTTATGGCAGCATTGGAAGCACAGTTTCTTGAGCAATGCCTCTATACTCAGCATATATACATGTATACCCGTTACCTTGATGACCTTTTTATTGTGCGGGCAGGTGCTGTGCCCCTTGTTATGATTTTATGAGGTACATTAACCACACCACATCCTTTTTGGTTTTTACTCACACTGTGGGTCTTGGTGAAATCAATGACCTTAACATCTCCTTAACTTTTGACCATGAGAGGCTTTCTATTTCTTCTAACATTTATTGCAACCCTACCTATTCCAACAGCTTACTTTATTATGGAACGGAACACAAACCAGGTCCAACGAACCAAAACTCCAAACCGTAGGAAATCACTAAAAATAAAAACTGTAGTCCAAATAGTAAGGGCTAAAAAGAACAAACATTTATTTTATTTTTGTTCATTTTAAAAAAATTGTTTTGAAAAATGCATTTAAAAAATCATTTTTCCCTTATTAATAAACAAAAAAAAAAATATTTTAATAAACATACAAAATATAAATCTTCTTTTACAAAAAATCTTTTAAAAAATTATTTTTAAATTTAAAAAAAATATAACAATTAAATATTGAAAAATATTACAAATACTAAAAATTAAATTAATATAATTTATTTCATTTAAAAATTTTTTCTTATTTTATATATTTTATTCAAACCTTTAAAAACTTGAAAAGGAAAAATTTTAATCTGCATTTAATTTTAAAATTTAGTTTTATTTCAAATTTTTTTCCCCTTTTCAATTTTTCCCTCCCAAAACTAATAATTATAAAAATGTTTTTAAATTTCTTTTTTAAATTTTATTTAAATTATTTAATCCACTTTTCCCATAAAAAACCATTTTTCATATAAAACTTAAAATAGAAATTTTTAAAATTTTTTTTAATATAGGCCTTAAAATAATAAAATAATTTTAAAATTCATTTTAATTACAAATTTACTAAATGTTGAGGTTTTTTATTTTAAAAAACATTTTTAAATTATTTTGGGGATTAAATAATTTTCTTTTTTTAAAAATTCCAGTTTTTAAAAAAATAGAACTTTTGTAAAATTAATTATGATTTTTTTATCTTTGGACCTTAATTAAGGTTTAAAACTTCTGTCCCTGTTATCAGTTCTTTAAAAAATTGGAAAAAAATTATTTTTTGTTATTTAAAAAATTGTCAAAAAGTTTAATTCCAAAATTACTTAAGAAAATCAGATTTCTAAATAAAAAACCGTTGACCTCAGCTTTATTTTAGTTTGAAAAAAGTGTTAGAAAGTTGGTTTAAAAAATTTAACAAAAATTTTTATAAGTTAAAAAATTTAATGTGTAAGTTATGTTAAAATTAAAACTCTTTTTTTAAGGGAAAAAAGAAATTTAATATTGAAAAAATTAATTAAAAATTTAATTACAATTACCCAATTAGTAACCCCAATCATTTTTAAACAAAACCCCCCCTAACCCTTTTTAGGAAAATTTTTTATATATAAAAACTATTAAAATAAAAAAATATAATTTTAAAGCAGAATTCTTTTATTTCCTTTAAATAAATTAATTTAAAAAATATAAGAAGTTTTAAGGAAACTAATAATTAATCTTATCCAAATTTAAAATTTACAGTTTAGCTTAAAAATTTAATGACAACTACAAATTAGAGAAAAAAAAAATTAAAGTTTTAAATTGGTTTGATTTAAAGATATACTAAATTAAGAATATAATTAAAAGGATTTAATTCTATTCAAATAAATTTTAATCATGATGGTTTTTAACCTTGCGAACAGTTTTTTACTTTTTATTAAAAAGAAATTTAATTAATTTTTAAATAATTTAAAAAAATTTTGTTATTTTTTTAAAGGGGTTTTTAAATTATAATTTGCTATTATATTTAAATATTGAAATTTTAAATTTATTTTGATACTTTTTGACATTTTTAATAAAAAACATACCCGTACTTTTAACACCTTAAGGCAAATTTTTAAAAATTACTTTTTGACATGGGGTTGTTTTAAACTGCCCCCAAAATTTAAAATTAATATATAACCCTTTATTTATAAAAAAATTTAAGTTTAAAAAAAATATTTTTTGATTTTTGGGATTATTTAAAATATTATGAATTTAAGAAAATTAATACTTTTAATTGATTAAACCATAGATTTATCTTAAGGGGTTGAACAACTATATTGTTTTAACTATTAAAGTTGGTACTGATTAAATTTAGAACCTTAAGGGTGCAAAAACAAAAGAAGTTCATCATATAAGCTCATATCCTAGTTCCAATTTTACTGAACCTATTTTTTCAGAGTATGCTGATGTTTTCGATGACAAGTTAGGCAAACTTCCAGTTGTATATTCTATGAAATTAGACCCAGAGGTCAGTCCAGTATGCTATGCAGGATAAAGTCAAAGCTCAGTTGGATAAAATGGTGCAACAAGGTGTAATTTGTCCATTTACAGAACCAACTGAATGGGTGTCATCCATGGTAGCAGTGCACAAAAAAAGGCTCAGATGAAATCAGTATATGCAATGACCCAAAAGACCAGAACGAAGCATTAAAGAGACCTCATCATCCTATATGTACAGTCAAGGAAGTCACAGCCCTAATACTGAATGCCACTGTTTTTTCTTCACTACCGACTACTTCCAGTACCCCATTTGGAACATATAGATACCTCAGGATGCCATTTGGAATAAATTTTGCAAATGACATCTTTCAGCGTGCAATGGAGTACATTTTGTCAGGTTATCCTTGTGCCACAATAGTAGATGATTTATTGGTTGGGGCAGTGGTGAAGCAGAGCATGACAGAAACCTAAAGAAAGTTCTAGACACAGCACATGAAGTGAACTTGAAGCTCAATCCTCTGAAGTGTAACTACCAGAAGTTACATATGTAGGTCATTTGTTTACTAGCACTGGCTTAGGACCAGATCTGTCCAAGGAAGTAGCCATTCTTGAGATGTCAGCACCAGATAATGTTCAAGCTCTACAATGTTTTCTTGGTATGGTCAACTACTTAGGCAAGTTTATACCAGATTTCAGTGAGCTGGCAGCAGCTTTGAGAGAGCTGACATGCAAAAATGTTACATAGTTTTGGTTGGAACAGCACCAGAGAACATTTGGAGACCTTAAGCAGAAAATTGCCACCCCACCTACATTAAGATACTATGATGTCAATAAACCAGTTATTCTTTCCTGTGACACTTCAAAATTTGGTCTTGGTACAGTTATTCTTTAAGAAGGCACACCAGTAGCCTATGCATCGAGAACTCTTACCCAAACTGAAATGCAATATGCTCAAATTGAGAAAGAACTTTTGGCAATAGTATTTGCATGTTCAAAGTTTCATGACTATATTTATGGCCAATCTATTCAGATTGAAACTGACCACCAACCTCTAGTTACTATTTTAAAGAAGCCTATGCATTCAGCTCCACTGAGATTACAAAGAATGATGCCGAAATTGCAAAAGTACACATTCAAAATGGTCTATACAAAAGGCAAACTTCTTTATCTGGCTGACACCTTATCCAGATCGCCCAGAAATACAATGGGACAGCTTGATGTAGAGAATTTTGACTTTGATGTCATGGAAGTGTGTAATTTTTCTACCATGAGACCTGATGAGTTGAGAGATCATACAATGACCGATCCAGTTTTGCAAAAGTTCAACCACTACATCAATGTAGGATGGCTGGCAAAGCAATCTAGTGTACCAAACAAATGAGTGCAGCATGCGCCCCTTTATTTGCAAATATTGTTATGGCAGCATTGGAAGCACAGTTTCTTGAGCAATGCCTCTATACTCAGCATATATACATGTATACCTGTTACCTCGATGACCTTTTTATTGTGCGGGCAGGTGCTGTGCCCCTTGTTATGATTTTATGAGGTACATTAACCACACCACATCCTTTTTGGTTTTTACTCACACTGTGGGTCTTGGTGAAATCAATGACCTTAACATCTCCTTAACTTTTGACCATGAGAGGCTTTCTATTTCTTCTAACATTTATTGCAACCCTACCTATTCCAACAGCTTACTTTATTATACCAGCAACCACCCCTATCACCAGAAACATGGAGTAGTCAAGGGCCAACTGGTTAGAGCAGCCAGGATGGTTACTTTATGGGGTGAGTTTGTGGAAGAATGTAACATGTTGAAGGACACGTTTGTCAACAGGGGATATTCCTTGGATCTCATTGATTCTGTCATGGCCGAAGTGATGGACAAGAGACGGAAAGGGATTTACATCCCCCTTTTGATGCTCAATCAGGATGTATGTGGTTCCCCCGTATAGAAAACAATTCTAGGCTACTTAGCCCATGTGAGAACATGTTGGTGGATGGCTTACCTGAGAAAGATCATTTGTTTGAATTTAGTCATTCTTTGGTTACCACTTTCAATAGTGACAGTAAATATATTGAGTCTATTGTTTACAAAAACTGGACTTAAATTACACAGGATGGGAACTGTTGGAGAAATTGGGGGCCCGGACAAAGATTGTGTATAAGAGAGGATGTACTTTTAAAAAGTATCTTAAGAGTTCCAGTATCAACAGGTATAAGTCTATGTTTGGCAATATGTTCAAATGTGGTGCATGTAACCAATGCAGTCACATACTGGTCAGTGACTGTATTCAGATCAATGATAAAACTTTATTTATCAAAGGGAAATTCAATTGCCAGTCAAGTGGTGTGGTCTATATTGCAAGATGTGCAAAAACTCAACCACTACATCAATGTAGGATGGCTGGCAAAGCAATCTAGTGTACCAGACAAAGGGAGTTGCCATGAATGCAGCATGCGCCCCTTTATTTGCAAATATTGTTATGGCAGCATGGGAAGTACAGTTTCTTGAGCAATGCCCCTATACTCAGCATATATACATGTGTGAGATCTTTTCCCACACCATTGCTAAAAACTGGAATTCCCCTTCCCCATTCTCTGACCACTGCCTCTACCACCCCACAATTCAAAATCTCCCTCAAATCACATCTACTAAACACCAGGTTATGTCCTTGTATCACTTAACCTTTACTCTCCCATCTCCCCCTTCTTTTTCCAACTTCCAAGCTACTCACTTTAACCCATTACAGTATTAAATCCAGCCAATAACTCTGGCTATTAGTTGTTACTTCTCATAGCGGGTGATTGCTCCTCTTTTTGTCACAATCGTTAAATGGAATTATTGACTGTTTCTCCTGGAAAATGTCTTTTTCCAATTTATTTTATATATTTTCAGTGTTTGTCTGGCAGAATGTCTAACTCAATGTTGTATTATTTAAATGACCTTTGTATAACACTGTATAAATTTGCTTCTCTTGTTTTGTTTTTTGTAACAATGTTTCGGAGCTTTTCTCCCCGGGCCTCTGCTGTAAATGACCTGGTCCAGTTGGAATTTACCAGTTAACAAATGTAAAATAAAATAAATAAAATGCGTATCCTGCCCTGTTTTTCATGTTGGCAAGATCGAGAGACAGTTAAAACAACGTATCTATGAGCTCCTTTATGACATCATGAAATGTAAGGAAACCAATGCCCTTTTTTGGCACATTACATTATTTTCAGAGCATAAATTTCATTTTTGGGTCTTGGAACATGTGAGACCAGGCCCTAGGGGTGGCCCTTGGTCCTTAGTGTTGGACGAGAGGGAACTGTGGTGGCAGATATTTATAAATACACCTGTGCCACTGGGTTTGAATGATGTTATTAGTATCAAGTGCTCTCTAAAAAAGAGAATGTTGGATAGATAGTGATATGTTCTGAAATAGGTTTGATTAATCCTGAATATTTATTTTTTTATCATTTTTTAAGAATTATTTAAAGCATTTTTGCTTCAGTTTTGCTACACTTTGTGCCAGTTTCATGGTTTGTGCAGGTGTTCTGTGTAATTCCTTTGCAATTTGTGCCTGTCACTTTAAATTACTTTGCCTCTCCTTTCCTTATTAGTTCATTGTGTTCTGTATCATGTGACCTTACTGGTCTTTTTAAGCTACTGAGTACTTGTTCTGTTGTATATATCTGAAGAAGTCTTAATTGTAAAACTAAAGCGCTAATATTTCCTGGTAAAGTTGTGCTTATTTTAATAAATCTGCCGTTCTGTCATCCCGGTTGCCGTTGGTGAAGTGCAATCTAGTGTACTGCCTGAAATGCAAACTTATTTTCCCTACAGAGATGAGATGTTGATGGAAGATGGCTTTATTTTCAAAGGTCCTAAAACTGTTGTTCCTACTTCCCCACAACATGAATATATCCAGATTTTGCATTGTGGTCACCCAGGTTCCAAATCTACCAAAAGAAGAGTGAGAGAACTAGTATGATAGCCTTCTCTAGTAAAAGACATTGATAAAGTACTTTCTTCTTGTTCAGTATGCAATAGTACTAAACAGCATTTGCAAAAAGAACCACTTCAGTAGCCACTGATATATTCGAGTGGAACAATCAGCATTACTTAGTGTTGGTAGACTCTTATTCGAACTGGTTTGAGATCGATCTACTACCTAACCTAAAATCCACTGCTGTTATCACCAAGTTGAAACATCATTTCTCAGTCCATGGTAGTCCACACAAAGTTATTTTTGACAATGATACCCAATTTACCAGTCAATTGTTTCAGAAATTTGCAAAAGAATGGGATTTTGTACTTGTTACTAGTAGTCCAGAATACCCACAGTCAAATGGACTAGCTGAACATGCAGTACAGAGTACAAAACAATTACTAAAGAAGTCAAAGCGTGATAATACCGATGTCTTTTTGAACTTACTTAATCTCAGAAACATACTCTGTGACGCTATACTTGGCTCACCTGCTCAGAGACTTCTATCTAGGCAAACCAGAACAACACTGCCTATCAATTCCAGTTTGTTAAGGCCTAAAGCTAAGAACAACAGAACAATTAAAGCCCAACTGTTCAGAAAGCATTCTCTCCAGAAGTCTAGCTATGATAAATCCAGCAGAGTTCTTCGTCCATTGAAAGAAGGAGAGACAGTGAGGATACAAACGGCGAAAGGTTTCGTCCGGATTGGTCAAGTAACAGGTAGATGTGCTGAGCTGAGATCCTACTTTGTAGAATCTGAGGGTGTGGAATACAGGAGAAATCGCCACATCTTCCTGTATCAGAATCGATTTCACAGCATTGTTCCTGTGATAGACTCTAGATCTCAGAGCAACCCAGACGATGTACCTGTTGCAGAATGTGTCTTAACTTCTAATTCCATTCCTGATGATGTTCCTGATGTCCCCAAAGTTGAACATTCAGCAGAGACAGTCCCAGTTGCTAGTCCTAGTTCTAATTTCTATGTCACATGATTTGGTCATACTTCCAGACCTAGTGTGAAATACACAGCAACCTGAACATAATCGTCTATATGTATTTAGTTCTGTATAATTGCATGACAAAGAATTATTTTGTTTTAATTGCATGTCAATTGATGTTGTCTATAATGCATGGCCATTTCTCAAAGAGGGAGGATGTAGAATAGTGTGTGTGTGTTGTAGCTTTAAGAAGCGTTTCAAGGACAGCACGTGCATATAAATAGCAAGCATGTGCTAGTTTCAGTGCCATTTTGAGAGTGCAGCCAGAGAGTGAACATGTATGAATGTGATAACTAGTTTGTTTATAAGTCTGCCTAATTTAAAGTTATTAAGCCTCAATCCTGATGTGTTTGTATGTAATAAAGCTGCTTGAACAGAACCCATGTATGTCCGTCTGCTTTATCCTGACCAGACTAGCGACAGATCTGTTTGCCTCCTTTCAGACAACTGAAAAAATTCTGTTCAAGACATCCTTGCAATCATGCTTGGAAGACAGATGTTTTACCATTACCAAGTTTGGAAATGTTCTTGCATGCCTTTCTACCCTTTCCAATCATTCCCATAGGATTTCTAAAGATTCAAAAAGAATTGTCAAAGATCATTGTGGTAATCCCCTAAGGCACATGCAAAGTTTATTCTCCTTTTTAATGGAATTAGCCAAAAGCAATTACCACAAGCTTCCTCACAGACTGGATCTGCTCACCAACATCAAGCATGAATAGTACACCCCAACGTAGACTAATCGCAACTGACAACCTGTATGATTCCATTTTGATTCTTTTTAGGCACTTGTACCATAAGGATGTGCAGCAGGTATGTAAGGAGGCAAGAAAACCTGTTACTAAACATTCTTACATTTACAAGTGGAAGACGTTTTCTAGGTAGTGTCTAACCAATACCATAGGTCCCAAAAGGGTTTCAGTCCTTCTGTTTTTGAAAATTTTGTATGTGCTACTTAGAGATGGTTTGCCATATGCTTCTGTCACGGTGCGAGACTTCTGAAAGCAAATTCCTCCTTCCTGGTATCTCAGCTTTGTTCTTTAAAGTTTGACCTTGCCTCTCTTTGAACCTGCCTGTCAGGTTGATTTATGGTTCATTACTTGTATGACTGTTTTACTTATTGCTCTGACATCTGCAAGACGAGTCTCTGAGCTGCAAGTTCTCACTGTGGGCCATCCTTACCTGACTTTTTTCATGAACAGGGTTGTATTATGCACTAATCCATCATTCATGCCTAAGGTTGTTTCTAGATTTGCCTTGAATCAAGCCATTAATCTCCCAATGTTCTATCCTGATTCACAAAACAAGAAAAGATTCTACATACCTTAGATGCACAGAAGCAGCTGAGGTACTACTTTCACAGAACAAAGCTCTTTAGGAATGGGGGCAAAGAAAGGTTAACCGTCTCTAAGCAAACTGTTGCATGATAGTTGCCTCTGTTATTGTTTCTGTTGCCCCACCTTGGTAAATCTCCTTCAGGCAAGGTTAAGGCTCACTCAACTAGTGTTTTATGCTGTTTGGTGGCATATTGGCAAGGGGGTGGACTGCAGAAGCACTCTAGATACAGCAACCTGGTCCTCTGTTCTTACTCTCACAAAGCATTACAAACTGGATTCCTTTTCAAGGTCCAGAACTGGCTTTGCTAGGACCATCCTGGTTCAGTGATCCTTATTCTTCACCTTCCAGATAAGCTAAACTTTGAGAATCTACCCAAAATGCCACTCAGCCAGTGGTAATGATGAATGTAGTACAGTTGTGTTTATCATATTTACCTGTAACAATAGATGTTTGAATTTCTCACTGTCTTAGTGGCAGTGCCCGGCTGACATCCCCTGATTGTGCATAGGTGAGATGGATTTCAACCTGTCTGATTCACTTGTTGTTGGATTTGTTTTTTTACATTGTATTGTGATTAGCTGTAAATTTATACTTGCTAGACAGTTCTAGCTTCAGGTAATGTTCTCTTCTTCTTTATGGAAGCAAGAAAACCTGAGCACTCAATTCCTGTTACAGCTGACGGCTTCCCTTTTATGATATGCTCAGCTAACAGCTGAGAACTTCTGTGGTATGATCCCAGTTATTCTCGTTAGAAGGAATATATAATTATCAGCCATGGGCTGGGTAAGGCCAATCTGTAACCAAGTGGAATAGGCTATTTCAAGCACAAAAAGGGACATTTGCTAGGTTTAAAATGGTGCACAAGGGCAGCTAGCCAAGTACTTACCTATGAACCTATAAGAGAGAGGGAGGGGAGTCTGAGCTTTTGATAGCTTCCCAGTATTGGGTTACTTTGGCAGATACCCCAAAATGCCACTGAAGCAGCGAGGAATTTAAACATCTATTGTTACAGGTAAGTAAAACTTGTGCAACTGTGCTTTCTTTCAGCATGTGGGCCACTAATTGAATCCAAGTTGCCTAGGCCACGGTCTAGGGCGCCCGCTCAATATGCCATAGAGGTGGCTGATTTACCAGACACTTACTCAAAATTGCCTACGACTCTGCCAAAAGCAGGTCAGGAAACTTCTGGAGTGCTGTCAGTAAAACATCTATTTTGCTTTCAATCATAGCAGTCTTGGAGTTGCCAACATATGTTAGGGAGAATGTTGGGGGTTTAGTACCCTACAGAAAAAAAAATGTTTCCTGTAGTACTGTTTGATTATCTGTATCAGTCTTGAACAATCACAATTCATAATGGAGTCATTAGTGCAAATAATATATTTCTGTTATATCTGATGGCATTTTCATCACAGAAAAATTTCAAACACACTTAAGCATGGAAAACTGCACATCACATATTGAATCGTACATTCTTGCTACTCAAAGCATTTATTCGTGGACTGCAAAGAAGGTGGACAGGTGGCCTGCAGTGAAAAGACTAGCAAACAACTTCTGCTTCTCTACAGCATCACATGCACATGTATTTCTTTCTTTTCATTGTCTCTGTTATTTTTTCTGTTTGCAGGTTTCAATCCACGATGGGATACAACCCTGACCTTTAATATTCGGGTTCCAGAGCTAGCGCTAGTCCGATTTTTGGTGGAGGACTATGATACAGCAACCAGCAATGACTTTGTGGGACAATTCACTCTGCCTTTTACAAGTTTAAAACAAGGTAAGGTTTACAGTTCTGATAGCATTACACTTTATAAAGGCAAGATTACTGTTACACTAGGGGTATCACAAGAATTTGAAATCAGTATTATTTTCAAAGTTCAACAAGAAAGAATGAAGGCAGCACCTCATACTGGTTGATTTCAACTACCCTTCCATCAAATGGGAAAACTATTCAAGTACCAATGTACAGGCCCAACGCTTTCTGGAATTTATCAATTCCAATGCCCTGGACCAACTCATTCTGAATCCCACTAGAGGAAGCAAGATCCTCGATCTGGTTATCACCAACATGGGAGACCATTGCTCCACACCTATAGTCAATTCCTCTCTGGTTAAATCTGACCACAAACTGATCACCATGGAAATTTCCATCACACCTACACCCCCGCTAAGGTGACCACCCTGAAAAACTTCTCTAAAACCAACTTTGGGCTCCTAAAAATAGAGGTGACTAACTTTTTGGCACCCATGCCAATAGAAAATAGCTGCATGACTAAAGAGTCATGCACCAATGCACTGTACGAGCACGTACACAAATGCATGGACCTTGCCATACCAAATAGAACTAAGACGCTCTCCTCCAAAAAAAGGAAGACAATCTGGTGCCCCCCAGCCATCAATAAACTCTACAATTTATTTATTTATTTTATATTTGTTGATCGGGTTAGTCCGACTGAGCCTAGTGGCCCATTTTTAGTGGAGACCCTGGGAGAAAAGCTCCACAGTGAGATACAATTTAATTACATAAGAGATAAGGTTAAATGCAAAAAAACATGAACATATTCAGTGCTAACTTATTATTTATTTTATTTTACATTTGTTGACTGGGATATTTTGACTGGATATATGTCCATTTTCAGCGGAGGCCCGGGGAGAAAAGCTCCAAGATAATAATACGCATTGAACATTTAGTAAATGCTAGTTTCAAGCAGATTACAGTCATAAGCAATACCAGAATTTAGCACATACAGTACTAACTTATTATAAAACACTTTACAAAACATAACATTATTTTCAAAGTTATCTATACATAATGTTACATTCAGGTTTAAGACACATTGAGCAGCAGTTATACAATTGACCCTTCCAGAAATGGTGTGCTAGAAAAAAAGTTAGAAGTAGTTGAAGGTAAGGCACCTAAGAAATAGAGAGGTCACTAGTTGGGGTTAGTGCAAAGACATAAGCAATGAGTTTTGAAGTATTTCTTGAGTTTGTTTATGAATTGAGTTAGTGAGGGTTCTAGGGTCAAGTCTGTTCCCCTACAATAGAAGAAAGAAACTGTTGCAGAAAAAATGAAGTCACAAGACTGGAAAACCTCCCTTATCAGTCTCAACAAAAAGCAGAGATCCCTTATCAAATCCTCTAAAGCCAGCTATGAAGGCAGAATTGCATCTGACACCAAAAACAACCACAACGCCTTCTATAGCTATATCAAAAACCTCAAAGGCAATACCCAGATTTGCTCTGAGTACTGCACAATGGCACCTCCAATACTGAGCCAACAGATATAGCCAACATACTGGCCGACTGATTCAGTGCCAACTTTACCCCTCCCACCCAAGGGCCCTATCACAATACCAGAAGAAAGCCTGGTACCCACTATTTTTGCAGCACAGGTAAAAGCTGAATTGTCCAGAGCCAAGAATACAGCGTCTGTGGGATCTGATAATATCCCTGGCTGTGTCCTACATGAGCTATGAAACAAACTGGCACCACAACTGTGTGCCCTGTTCAATCACAACCGTACCTCAGGTTATGTCCCTAACGAATGGCACACTGCTACAGCCATCCCACTCCATAAAGGGAGAGCAACTACAGACCCTGGGAACTATCGCCCCATTAGCCTGACAAGTCTACAATGCACAGCTATGGAGTGCATCATCATGGACCTGTTTAACAAAGATATAGGCAATCTCCAAACTCTTGAACCTACACAGTTTGGCTTTGTCCAGGAGAGATCCTGCCTGCTGAACCTGGTTGACTTATTTGAGGCAGTCACCAAGGCTGTGTATGAAGGTAAGCCTACCTCAACCTGGCCAAGGCCTTTGATACCATTCCCCACTCAGGTATCATTGATAAACTCACCAAACTAGGCATCAATCCTTACATCACTAGGTGGGTTGCAAATTGGCTCACAGACAGGACCCACAGAGTGAAAGTTGCAGATTACAAGTCAGACTGTCGATTAGTCACAAATGGAATCCCACAGGGCTCGTTCCTGGGCCCACTCCTGTTTGGCATTTACTTTTCAGAAGTCCAGGCCAACACAGAAGGACTCTGGCTGACCAAGTTCACTGATGACTGCAAGTTAGGAGTCATTATGAAATCCCCAAGTGATGCAGACATCCTACAAAAGGACTTCTTTGAGACAAATGACTAGTGTTGGAAACATGGCCTGAAACTTAACGCCAAAAAATGCGTTATCATTCCCTTTGGAAAAACTCAGTTTCCACGAATTACCACATTGATGGGAGCCTACTGAACACTGAAGGGGCCATAGGAGATCTGGGCACCCAGGTCAACAGCCACCTGACCTTCAACCACCACATTGCCACTCTGGTCAGAAAGTCCTTCTAAGTGGCACGTCTTATAAAAAAAGGTTTCGCATCCAGGAAAAAAGAGGTCCTCCTCCCTCTCTACTCATCCCTCATTAGACCAGTCATCAAATATAATGCCCCATTTGGCATGTACCTGACCAGACACCTACAACAGCTGGAGAGGCCATAAAAGTACCTCACAAAAAGGATCCTAGGCCTTAAACACATGTCCTACATGGACAGACTCAAGAAACTTCAACTGTTCTCAGTCTCTTATCGCCTACTTAGAGGTGATCTCTGCTTAACTTACAAAGGCATGTCCGACCCAGCTCTACTTGAAATGCTACACCTAAAGAAATCCCAATCCCCCCATGCCACATGCTCCAGAGATCACAACTTCATTACCACAATTAACAGAACATGCTGGAGGGACATGTTCATCTCCCAAAGACTGCCCATACTCTGAAATAAGCTTCCTATTCATGTTAAGCAGAGTATCTTACTGGCCCTCTTCAAGATAAATCTTGACAAGTGGATGGGTAATAGAAAATTCACTCCAGGGATCATTCCAGTTGCCCTACTGGATATGGGCACTGTGAACTAACATCAGATGGCACGGTACCTGGGCAATTTTTTTGGGATAGGCTTGTAAAGGCTTCAGGGCCATTAGCCTAATACACACATATGAACCTATGACCCTATAATATAAGATAGCAGGGAACTTAGCCTGAGGCTATTTAGGGGCCAAAGAGTTGGAGTGCAGTAGTGTCTAATTTCTCTGGGTTGTAGATAGCACTGTACCAGAGTTTTGAAATTCTTTAAGGGTTCATTAGTACAGATCTAACTCCATCAATCTAGGAGGTTGGACTGCACATTTTGCTGAAGTTTGGCAACTGAGTTTTCTGAGTTCAGTAAGAGAGTCATCTGGGTAGCCAGATATAGTGATGACAGACTGAGCATGATGTCATTAATGAATAATGTGAGTAGATGTCCTGAGTTACATCACAGTGGAAGGTTCCTGTACATCATTATCATGTTTCAGAGTCAGCACTCAGTATAACAAATGTGATCATCAATCAGATGATGATAACTGATACCTATCCATTCAGAGGTGCTGGGGCCAAAATTGGATTTCTCAAGTTTGTTTAGTACTAGTGAGTGATTTACTGCCTTGGAGGCCCTAGTCATATCAATAAATACTCTTCCGGTGATATGACTTTCATTTGTATTATAGTAGATTGTGTCAGTAACACAACAGGGCATTATCAGAGTGCTGAATCCATTACAGAATCCATGCTGAGTGTCAGTAAATAGTCCATATGTATTGTCGTGATTGAAAAAATGTGTTTATATATTAATGTTTCAAACAGTTTTGATAAAGAACATAGGTTGGTTCTAGGTCTGAAATCCTTTGTGTGACTGTTCTAGCGACCTTAGGTAATGGAATGATAGTTGCATATTTAACTGGTGTAGGAACAACTCCGGAGGTATAAATACAGACACTGAAGCTGGTGCTTAACATGCAAAATTGAATGTAGTGTAATACATTAGCACAGAAGTCACCCGATTTATATTAAGTGGTAACACAGACAAGTATCTGAAAGGGAGCTACTGTTCCAGGCAAAGGACATTATTGTTTCTGTGTCAAAACAAGCAATCATAGTAAATGCTGCTGAAGATCACTGACCTTTCTGGTTGCCATAGTAGTTTCTAAGATACCCCCCAGTAGTTTACACCAACTTTGCACCTCCAAATGAATCTTGCAATTTGGTTCATCCAACTTGCAAGGGCACAGTTTTATTCCTGTCTAGAACAAGGTGACAAATAGGTGACTCTTTCTGTCTGATGGAGCTACTCTTGTGATAACTCCATAAGGAATGTCATTAGGGTCAAAGGTAAACTGAATAACATAATTAGACTTGCACAGAATTTTCTTCTAAGTAGAACAACAGGAAATGTCAGTAAGATGGATGACTGGGGAAATAAAATATTAAGTATCTGAAATGTCTGTAGAGCCATCATCATCATCATCAACCCCCTTTTCCCATTTTCTGTAGGGGGTCAGGGGGTCATGTCACTTGTCGCCATCTCTCTCAATTCGATGCTACTCTCCTACCTTCTTCTACACTCATGTCTGATCTTCTCTCACAAAATCCATCCACCTCTTTGCAGGACGACCTTGTTTCCTCTTGCCTTCTTCCTGTCTGTCTCAAATCTTCTTCACCAGATTATCTTCTCCTTTTCTGCACGTGTCTGAACCACTGTAATCTGTTCCCTTTGATCTTTTCTCCAATTGGAGCTACTTAGGCTTCTGCTGTTATGTGTCATTTCTCCATCTGTCCCACAGTGTGCATCCTACCACCTGTCGAAAAAACACAAAATAAACTACTAAAATAGAAAAAAGACATCAGAAAGCAACCAGTAGTTTTAAAGTGCATAAAGCGCTTTTCATTTAATAAAATCAAACTTCTTCTATCCTAGCCCCTGTCTCAGGCACTTCATTTCTATCACCTCTATCATCCTTAGCTGTTCTGCCTTTACTGCCCAGGTTGCTGTACCATACAGTAGTACTGGTTGCACCACTGTCTTGTGCACATTTCTTTTCAACTTCTTTGGCATTCTTCTGTCATATACTACACCTGACAGTCTGTGCCAGTTGGCTGCAGCCCCTCTGATTCTAGCTTTGACCTCTTCATTCAGACTTCTCTTCTCCTCAACCACCCCTCCCAGATACTTGAAGCTGTTAACCTGTTCCACTAGTTTCCCTTCTATCTCAGTTTTTCAACTTCTGCTTTCCTCCATTTTCTGCCATTACAACTGTCCTACCTGTACTCAGTGTCATCCCATGTGCCTTCAATTTTGCATACCATTCCCTTACACTTTGCTGAAGTTCTTCTTCAGAGTTTGCCTGTAATCAGGGTTGCCAGATTTCCGACTGGCCAGGTAGGGACAAAGTCTAAAAAAAAAAGGTCTTTCCCCTCTTTATTTTTATAAATAAACAGAGAGCTACTTCTGTTTAATGCGGAAGTTCCGCATTAAACAGAAGTATCTCTGTTTTGCGATGTTTTGATTGGCCCTTATACCGGTATACGGGCCAATCAAAAATCTCTAAACACGGAGCTACTTCTGTTTAATGCGGAACATCGCAGTTCCGCATTAAACAGAAGTAGCTCTGTTTTGCGATGCTTTGATTGGCCCGTATACCGGCATATGGGCCAATCAAAAATCGCTAACCATGGAGCTTCTTGTGTTTAATGCGGAAGTTCCGCATTAAACACAAGAAGCTCCGTGTTTAGCGATTTTTGATTGACCCGTATGCCGGTATACGGGCCAATCAAAAAAAAAAAGCAGAGGCTGCCCAGGATTTAAACCGGCAGTGCGGGACTCGGGATCAGGCTGCTGATCTCGGGACAGTCCCGCCCAAATAGGGACGTCTGGCAACCCTGCCTGTAATGCAGCAACTTTGTTAATTTGTCCCCTCTGACCTGTTTGCTAATGAAGTCCATCATCATATGAATAACAGTGGGCTCAGAGCTGAACAAGAGGTGCCGGAAACTGTTAAAGGCTGGGGGTGGGGGGGGGGGTGACACAGGCACTTAGTGGTCTAAAAAGGGCAGTTTTTTAAATATTATGGTGAAAAACATTGAAATAACAACTCCAAGGAGGATTAAGAAGACAGAAGCAGTCCAAGAACAAAGAAGGTATACAGCATGGGGCTGATTCTACAGAAGTACAGTGGTGTACTAGTACCTGTCAAAATCTAGAAAAGGTGGTGGAAGCAAGAGGAGGAATTATGAAGGGGCATTACTGAGTTACACAAATTCTGCAGGCCCTCTCTAAAAAAGACTGATAACCCCTTACCACTGTAACGCTTCAGCTTTTTTCCCCAGCATACATACAGTTATATTTATCTATGTTTTACACACACAAATATGCTCTGTATACCACTCAAGTTGGAAACTTTTCCCTACTGGGTGACAAAAATACACAAGTACCCTTCCTTAATATACAGCTTTAGTAGTTTGCATCTTACAATCTGCATATTACATAGAGGTCAGATACAGCTATCGTGCAGCTGAAAGGTTGACTATATTTAGAATTAACAGGACTTGCTGAAGTTACCACTCAGTCAAAAGGAAAATGTTCCACAATGTCATATTTGCTATCAGCCAAATTAAGCATTTTCACTCCTTACAGTTTCTCAGCAAATGAAAGTTCATTTTTAGCACATGCAAGAAATGCCTCTGTAGCTACATCAGTTTACATCCACTGGCATCAACAATTCAGAACCAAGGTCAAAAATCTATTTACCAAATGAAAGGTATGATAAGGGGCCACACTGCACTTTCCTGATAGCGGTGCACAGTCAGATCCACAGTTTGGTGCGACACCCCTCTTCTGAATATTCCGAGTATAAGGAAACCTTTTCTCTACATCTTCCTAACTGATCTGTGGAGGGTGGCATCCCTGTTGTAAAATGATCCAGGTGGAGCCTACAGGGCAGGGCCTCTTCAAGTGTGCCTCCCTGAGCATTTCAGGAAGTTGTTAGACAAGTACTGATAGGAACTGCCACGGTTTACGCACTGATTCCCCTAAGGCAGTCTAGTCCAGGGCTCACTGTACTCAATACTCCTTGTTGATTTGAGGTAGAACAAAGGATGAACGGGTCATCAGAAGCTACATTACCTTTGAAGCAGGTGGAACATATTACTTTTGTAGGACTTGGTAACAATGGGAATGTGTGCCACTGGCACAGCCTAGATGGAAGTAGGGGACCTTCTGATTTTATTTCCCTGGGAGCTGCTATGTCCGAATTGCTGCCTACTGACTGGCATTTCAGTTTAGAAACTAGAGTAGGGACAACAAACTAGCAGGAATATTAATCAAAACGTATTGTTGTTTTACCGTTTCGTTTATCAGCTTTGATCATTGTTGTCACGTCTGCCTCTCCTTTTAAAAGTGAAATTTAAACTGCATTATTTTGTTTCCCTGTTTCATTTCTGCAGGCGAGTATTTAAACCAGAACCTAAGATTTTTATTGCAAATATTTCAGTAGTACATTTCGGATAAGTAAAATGTTTTAGTGAAAACTGAATGCAAATATTTTTTTTAATTGGTAAACGAATTGATGTAGTGCAACTACGACTATTATTCCTATCAAATAATTAACTTTTTTGTGGCTTCTGTCTGGGTTGTTTAGCTGGGGGTTTGCCTAACTTCAGTGGGAGCGTCGTGAGAAAGTATATGAAAAAAATAAATGCATGAGGTAGTAAAGGAATTTAAGGCAACAATTTCCACATACAAACGGTATTCACACACACTTACCTTCTTCCTCAAGCAAACAGCCACATGTGTACACACACATTTACCTACTCTCTAAACAGAACTGTGCTAGTTTAAATTCCGCACACGAGTGTGGAATGTATTTACATCCATGTGTGCGTGCATGCGACGCATGCAAGCACACGCAAGGTCCGCCATCCTCCCTAAAGGAAAAGTTTTTATTTGTTTATTTTATTTATTTATTTACCTGCAGCTGTAAAAGTGGGAAGGCGCTCATCCCCCCTCACTACACGGTTGCAGTGCCTATGAGCTGAATCCTGATGCACACCCACTCCTACTGGGAACTCCTCTGTGAGACTGAACATTGTTTGTACTTCAGTCACTGGGTCCTTGTACATTGCTTGCACTAATTCTACCAATGTTTCTGGGACTTAGAACCACTGCAGGACTGCCCAAATCATCTTTCTTGGGACTTTGTCATAAGCATTCTCCAAGTCTAGGAATACGCAGTTGGACTCCTTCCTCATTTCTAGCTTCTGCTCACTAGTACGCTTATTCTTCAGTCATTTGGGATACATCTTTCTCTCTATGTTGCTTTGAGCCATTTCCCCTATCTCACCCAACATCTTGATCATATCTGCTGTGACCTCATCTGAGCCTGCTGCTTTCCCTGACTACATTTTCCTTAGTGCTGTTCATACTGCTAGGATGGGTCCCCTTCTTCTCTCACTGTAGGCTGTGTCTGGGGCAGTACAGCTTCTGTGAGTTATATTCATTCAGAAGCTGCTGGAAGTACTCCTTTCATCTGCCTTTCATGTCCTGTGGACTGGTGAGCAGGTTGTTGCTGGCATCCCTTATGAAGGGTATCTGACTATCTTCTGTATCTTTCTGTCTTTGCCTTGCAACCTAATAGAGCTCCTTTGTGTCATCGACCGAGTCACTTTCCAGAAGTTGATAGAGTGCCTCCAATGCCCTGTTCTTTGCTACTGCAACTTCCGTCTTTGCTTCTTTCTTAGCCAACCAGTAGTCCTTCCTAGCCTGGCCTGTCTTTTCTATCTCCCACTTTTTCCTCCACTCCTTCTTTCTTTTAATGACTTTCTGGACTTCTGCAGTCCACCACCAGCTTTCCTTATGTACCTTATTTCTATACCTGGCTTGGCCAAACATCTGTTCTGTAGTCCTCACACATGCTGTTTTGAAGCACTGTCATTCTTCTTCGTCATCTCTGCCCATTTTCTATTTTTTTCTTGAGGTGCTAGAGCCCTGAGAAATTCCTTGAACTGTTGTGCATTCTCTCCAGTCAACTTCCAACTCTTCAGCCTGGTCTCTTTTGACTTTAGAGACTTCTCTGACCACTGCCTGCAACCTGTATCACTGTGTGGAGAGTGGCCATGTCTTATTCAAAGAAAGGAATGGTTTAATGTAGGAAGACATGCCAAAATCTGCATAACGTAGGCAGTGGTGCAGGTTGGTGAGAAGCAGCAGACAGCACGAACATCCCAATTCCTGTTGGAATGAGAAAGTGTGTTAAGGCATCTAGAATCTTCCCCAAGAAGTCCACAGTATCTCCAAATACACTACTTGCTGTGGAAGATAAATACCTGGGTCTATATTAGATAAACAAAAGTTTATCTAACCGAATGCTCACATGAGTGAAAATCCAGAAACCTGAAACTGCAATTGTGGAGGGCTGTGCCCCCCACATCCCCCGCTAAATATATATTCCAACTCTGAGATCGCACTACAGTGAGCAAAGTGAAAATATTCCCATCATCACTGTACCGCGATCTCACAATTGCGGTTTCAAGTTCCGCAATTTTCGCTCATTTGAGCGTTCGATTAGATAAACTTTTGTTTATCTAATATAGACCCAAATACATTTGGCATGATACAGACTCATATTTCAGAGGCAGCACTTTGATGAGCACATTTTTTGCACCATCATTCTTATGTAGTAATAACTGATATGTCATCATACCTTATCATACTGGAATAGAAATGATGAAAACATAACCATATTGTTCAAACACAGAGACATACATGCATATGTGTATGTATGTATCTGCATGTATATGTGTTGCATGTGCGTGAGATAAAGTGAGGCAGTGTGTGCATGTTTGTGAGAGTGTGTGAGTGCACACGTGTAAATAATCAGTTAAATTTACTTAAATCCATGTGTTCAAGTAAAGCCATCTCACCATGCAAACCAAATTTAGACATACATTTTCATGGTTCAACCAGTCTTTCTTTCATTTTGAGTAAACCTGTTCTTCCTGCTGCTTGCCTTTAGAGTAAAACACCACAGCGACAGCCAGCTTCTCTTGTGGTTGCATACATTGTCTGAATACACCAAACCCACACACTGTCATTTCATTTTGCCTGCTCTTAAAGGTCCATATAAGATCCCCTCTATGCTCACAATGCATTAATGGACTGAGTCCTAGTGCCTGTAGTTGCTTCCTATGTGGAAGTTCCTATAAACAACTCATTTTCTCTTTGAACTTTTAGTCTGTCTAATCTCTTAATTAAACTGTGATATTAACAAAGAGCACTCTAATCTGGTGTAACTAGTCCCTTAAACACTGCAAACATTACCTCAGCAATAAAACTGTCTTAAGCTCTTCACTAATCGTCTTGCAGGGACATATGCTATATAATTTACACTAATATCTAATTAATCCCTAAGGTTAGTACTATCCCCACCCTCTTAAGCCTTTTCTTCCTAGTACACTTTTTCCTTACATGTTTTTGTATGACATTTATAAATATTTTGGTCGGGTTTGTTTTTGAAGATCAAATAAAAACTAGTTTCAAGTTTTCTTAAAGATGCTTCAAATCCTGAAAACTGTAAGTAAACTTTGTTAGTATCACCTACATGTTTACAGTGTCAAACTATGTTAATTAGTAATAGTTAATGTCGATGTTAAATAGACCATGAGTAGGCCTGGATCCCTGCCTTGGAGTACCTTGCAACTTACAAGTTCCCTCCTTCCTAAGATTCCTCCGAACTTCGTTCATGCATGTCTGTCCCAGAGCCAGTTCTTAAACCATTTGATTTTTTTCCCATTCATAACTAACACTGACATTTTCTAGATAAATAGCTTGAGACTAATCATATAAAACTTTATTCTGAAATCTGAAAAAAAAAGTTTGCACCCTGTGGCTACACAGTGGCAAAGAAGTAAGTACTTCTGCCAAAGACTGGTTGGGTCTCCAGCTTGGGTCTTGTCTACAGTGCCTTCTGAGACTGCATGTATTCTCTGTGTCCATGTGGACTTTCTCTGACTGCTCCAGTTTCCTTAAAACCCATCCACTTTAGTAATGAACTGTAGAATTACAAAACAAGAATTTTATTTATGTATTTATTTATTTGACATTTGTTTACTGGGATAGTCTACCTGGGGATGTACCCCTTTCTAGCAGAAGCCTGGGCAGAAAATCTCCAGGTATAGATCACATTTCACATTGTAATACATAGAGAATTAACACGTGTAACAGTAAATAAAAAATTACATTTGAAACACTAATACATCAAGTCAAATATATACAAAAGTACAGGTAAACTGGGTTCATAGAGTCAAATATTTGCATACATGAGAGGCAGCACAGTAGGTGTAACAGAATGAAATAAGTTGTCGACATGAGAGTCTAAGATTGTCATAGGGTTGTTTAGTTTCAGGTATATTAGAGAAGATAGACATGATATCTAAGTATTGTGAGAAGAGAGTTATACTGAATGCAGTTAAAAAATAAGACCATGCTAGATAAAGTTTGGTTAAATACATATTAGAGACAGATGGAGGTTGTGATATAGAGTTTTCATTGATGTACGAAGATCAGGGGTGAGGTTTTTTATGTGGATGTATTAGAGTTTAAGGGGAGTTAGGGGAAATATGAAGAAAATAAAGTGATTAAAGAGGTACTTAGAGAGATTCAATAGGAATGTTTTCACAGATAAGGGATCAAAAGTAGATCTGAGCTTTAAGTAGGACAGTAGAGCATTATCCTGGTGTAGAGCTTTAGCAGAGCCATTCCTTTTCTAAGAGGTATTTTAGATAGAGTTCAAAGAATTGGTAAGGGGTAGCAGCCAAAAACCTTTTAAGTAAAACAGTCATTAAAATAGTTCCTAGTGAGTCCATCTCTATTGGCATGGTGGAGGGGGGGGGGCTAAAATTCTGACTACAAATCAGGTAATCCATGTTCGGCTGGTAGTACACACGCCTGCTGCAGCTGACATGGCAAGGATGGGCAGACCTGTTTTCAGAGCGAAGAGGCCATTCTGTTCCACAGTCCCTTGCAGAAAGAGTAGATATGCTTGGAGGTAGTCCTATAATGGGCACTTGGGTTACAAAATTCTGAACACTGTAGCCTTCCTCTGCAGAAACAAGGGAGTAGGCATGTGGATAAGAAAGTGTAGTATCCACATTGCCTAAGGGGAGGGGCTAGGGAATTAAAATGTCCTCACTGCTGGGATGCCAGTGAGGGCAAAAGCAACCCCTGTGCCTACATGGATAATGACCCTCCAGGGTTGAGGATATGCGTGATGGTTGGCAAGCACAGAGGCAAAAAAGTGTACAAAAATAATTCCTAACACCTCAGCATTTCACATTCGAGAGCAGCTTCAAGAACCTTTTCCAAGATATCCAGTTTATGATAGTGAAAATCTTTTACATTCATATAAATTATCTGTCATATAAAAACAGACCAAAATATTCAAACTCATAATAAAACAGGCCAATCTAAATCATTCTTCAGCCACAAAGAGCTTAATGTTATGTATTTTAGTATCAACTGAGCTTCCAGTTTTAGAAGTGCTCTTTCTAAATCTCCCTGTCTTTTCAAAAACCAGACTAGAAAACATATTGACTCTGATGGAGTTAAACATATCCCCTTTGCACTTGCTGGTGATGTGCAACAACACAGTTTGTTTCTACTCCACACCTAGTCTCACTGAGATGTTTGATAACTCTTATCTTGAACTTTCTTTGTGTCTGACTGATGAGCCTCTTAGGTACATCACAGCCACAACTTGTAGCATAGACAACTGAATGAGAATTGCATGTAAAGCTTTTATTAAAAAATGGATCCCTTTTATATTTTTGCATGTACAGTCTTAATGCAGGACAGATAATACACCTAGTGCATAGGAAAAAGACCACAGGAATATTACTGTCCTGCATACCTGAATAAAACACATTATGAACCAGTCTGTCACCTATAGTCATGCTTTTCTTTTATATATATATATATATATATATATATATATATATATATATATATATCTTTGTCTTAATTCAGTTTCCTCCCATATCCTAAAGATGTGCTACAGGTTAATTGGTGGTCCTCTAATTTGTCAATAGTTATATGTGTGTGTGTGTGTGTGTGTGTGTGTGTGTGTGTGTGTGTGTGTGTGTGTGTGTGTGTGTGTGTGTGTGTGTGTGTTGTCCTGTAATAGTCTGGTGTCCTTTCAAGAATTTGTTTCAATTCTTTGTATCTAATGAGTGCCACAGTACACTCTTGCTCCCCAGAACCCTGAATTAGATTAAGTAGTTATTGCATATATTTATTTTGTATGTTAACTGGTACATGGACTGGACTGATACAAGACCCTTTTCAGCCAGAATGTGGGCCACAGTGCAAACACAAATAATTACAAACTGCTTAAGAGCACATAACAGTTGATATAGTTCAGCATTACTAGCAATATGATTACAAGACAATCTATATCATTACACTTAAATAGAAATCTCAGAGAAGACATTATTAGAGAGTAAATTAATGCTCCATTACATAGCTGTTATCTTAGTGACCATTTCTTTCATAGGACCTTTGAGAGAGTTGCTGTCCAGAAGTAAATGCAGTACTGCTTTTTGCATGTTGTAACTTGCAGTAGAGATACTCATACCACGAGATACTCATACCACTACACCCAACTCACATGTGGATCATGTGGTGGACAAGGTGGATCTAGAAAAGTAAAGGAATGACCCAGCTCTCTGACTTGTTTATCTAAAACTTCCAGATCTGATACTATCTTGCTAGAAGCTGAGATGATCTGGTTTCAGTCAAAGAGTGAGGTAGAAAGATATGTTTCTTAGTTTTGTTGCCCTCAGTGCTGTTTGGTATAGAGATCATCTGAGCCCAACACAGAAAAAAATTAACAAAAGTTGACAAACCTTTTTAGGCCAGACATAAATAAGCCTTTAATTTATAAATATAATCTGAATTAACCTTCCTGTTATGCACTGTTAAGAGCTTAAACGATAAATGTATGGAGTTTCAAACTAGGCATATACTTGCCCATTATAGTAACTGAAACTTGATTTGAGAACAGAAGTTTGCCATTAAACATTCAGAGTTCTGTTTGGTATCATAATACGAGAACTTAGAAGAGAGGCTTGGTATGACAGTTTACGCCAATGATAAACTGGATCTGTGGAAATTATTAGATGTGAAAAGTCAGAAATGATAATTGTCATGGTTGTAGTTGATGATCAAACCAATAAGATAGCTGCACAAAATTAAAAAATAAATAAGCCCTTGTATCAGAAAGGCTTATCATACTGCGGTGGTGATGCTGCGGTAGTGTTGTTACCTCACAGTAAGACATTGTCCTGTTCGATTCTCAGCTAGAGTGTCTTCTGTGTGGAGACATGCGTGAATGGGCGTACCTTCATTGAAGGTTGTGCGTCAGGCCCGGCAACTCGGCACGTAAAAATCTACTGCCAATCATTAGCGGACCAGAGTTTCCACTGTGGCGACCCCTAACCAGGAAAAGCCGAAAGACACAACAACATCAGAAATGTTTATCATGACGCATAAGTCTTAACACCAAAGGTTTCTGCATCACAGTAAGTTTGAGAGATTCAGAGACTGCTCCATCACTGCTGTTTTCTACTGACACTGGCCGTAATGCACGGTGCTGTCTCACTGGCAAAGTTACATGCCAATGCAGCAGTCTGGGGAGTGGCTAATGCAAATTAGCCATGTGCTGTCCACAGGAAATGGAGCTGGCACAGGAAAAACACCATTATGTTTTCACTAGGAGAAAAAAAATGAATGGAGTCAAATGACAGTGTTCACCCGTTTGTCTCTATCGATTGGTTCATTGTTCTTCGCTTGAGTACAGTACAGGCAAGTATCACAGTGTCAAGGAGCTGTGTGTGTGTGTGTGTGTGTGTGTGTGTGTGTGTGTGTGTGTGTGTGTGTGTGTGTGTGTGTGTGTGTGTGTGTGTGTGTGTGAGTGTGTGTGTGTGTGTGTGTGTGTGTGTGTGTGTGTGTGTGTGTGTGTGTGTGTGTGTGGTGGTTCTGTGAGTTTATCTATGGGATCTTGTATGTAGCTGTATAGGTATCTGTGGTTTGATGTGCCTAAGTGTGTGTGTGTGTGTGTGTGTGTGTGTGTGTGTGTGTGTGTGTGTGTGTGTGTGTGTGTGTGTGTGTGTGTGTGTGTGTGTGTGTGTGTGTGTGTGTGTGTGTGTGTGAGTGTGTCTCTGTGTTGGAGTGGTTCTGTGAGTTTGAACATATCTATGGGATCTTGTATGTAGCTGTATAGGTATCTGTGGTTTGATGTGCCTAAGTGTGTGTGTGTGTGTGTGTGTGTGTGTGTGTGTGTGTGTGTGTGTGTGTGTGTGTGTGTGTGTGTGTGTGTGTGTGTGTGTGTGTGTGTGTGTGTGTGTGTGTGTGTGTGTATACATGCTGGAAGTGCCTATATTACAGCGCTGCATGAACTAGCCAGTAAGTAGGTGCTTCTCTGTGCATCTTTACCTACTCTCTGAATTCTCTGAATTGAGGATCCTCACACTAATTCTAATTAACTAACCAGTGTTAGGCAATTATCACTGACAATGAGAACCCCTGTATATTCCAGGGAAGATTTACATTGTTTTATTAATGATCTAAAAGATCAATTAAAAAAAGGTGGTACTGTGTGCAGGGGAATATGAATTACCCAAATATTCATTGGAATGCATTAAGGAGTTCAGATTATCAAGCTAGAATAATAGAACAGACAATAAGAAAGGGTTTCCACTGAACAGTGGAGGTTCCTTTGAGAGGAAGAAATGTACTAGTTGTCAACTGGTTTGATAACAACATAAAAAATAGCAACATCTATGTTATTGAAGACCAAAACCAACAAACACCACTCCACATCCTGGCAAAAGCAAACAAGGACTTTTTTATTTGTAGACACCTTTGTCTATGATTAAAGCCCTTCTTTACATTTGCCAGGTTGTGGAGTTGTGTATGTTGGTTTTGAGTTTCTACTTTTCATCTTCCACCAGGAGCAAACTGTTTTTGTGTCATGTTATGGAAAAAATGAATGGCTCTGATCACCTAACAATCACTTGGAAAATAGTTGTTATGGGGAAAAATAGGAGCAGAATTTCTGTATTTAATGAAGTATTTTACCAAGCAGACTACTGTATTCTAACTACAAAGATTTTAAATGACAACGGTTAGAGGTTTTAAATGAGAAATAAGTCTGTAAGGTACTTTATACTTTCTATGATTCCTACACAAAGATCTAGTGATAACAAAGGAATCCTTCTTAATGAAATCAGTTCTTGAAGATTTATTTATTTCTTTGTTTATTAACCAGATGGATGTGCTGGCCCAAGGACCCTTTTCACTTGCCACCAAGTGACTGAACCACAAAACAAAGTACACATATACAATGCAAACAATATGAAGTATACTGAAGCACAAAGCGAAAAGTACATACAACTGAGTTAAAATAATGAAAAGTATGCATACAGTGGCAATGCGACTGATGGTAGAAATGAGATACATAATTTAAGTGCAGTAGGTTCGATTCTCAGCTAGAGCGTCTTCTGCGTGGAGACATGCGTGAATGGGCGTACCTTTGTGCGTTAGGGCTGGCAACTCGGCACATAAAAATCTACTGCCAATCATTAGCGGACTGGAGTTCTGCTGTGGCGACCCCTAACCGGGAAAAGCCGAAAGACACAACAACAACAGAAAGAACACTTGCATTCTACATATAATCTTGTGATGAAATTGTTCTTAGTATAAATGGGCAAACAGGAGAACACCGTCATATATGTAGAATTACACAAAACATATTAACTCATAACTGAACAAATATTTGTAAGCTGTGCGTTTGTAGTGAGTCATGACTGTGCTGGACAGCAGAGAAGGGATCCTAGGGTATTTTTAAAACCCTTTACTGAGTTATCACTGAAGACATAGCCAAACATAACTAGGAACATATGTTTTGGGAGTGTAATGAGTTGGCAGACTTTAAAAATTCCCAACAGAGTATTTTGTCAGACGTACTTTGTGAGCAAATGGGTTTAACTAAGGAAGTGATTTTCTTTTTAGCTGGAATACAGAATCTGAACTGCCTAGACACAGTAAGGCCATGTTAAGTGTAATTTTGGTGGTTGCCAAAAAAGCAGTTGCTAGCAAATGGAAATCAAAATCTAAACCAACTATACCTGAAGTATTGAAAATTGTAACAGAGTTAAAGAACAGGAAGTGGGATCGTTAGAAAAGGGTAGGAGTATATTACAATGAAAAATGGAGAATGTGGGAACAATAGATGAAGAAAAATGTTTTCGAAGAATGAGGTTTAAGAGAAAGCAGGAACTGAATAATTCATCCTTGAATTTCTGGGTTCTTTATTTTCTTTGCCAGTTGTTCTAAATATAATACAAATAATAAAGGGAAAAGAGGACACCCCTGCCTGGCTTCTCTGTTCAGACTCAACTTATCAGACAGGAAGCCTCCCACTTTAATTATTGCCTCTAATCCCTCATATATCCCCATAATTAGCCTTATTATTGTATCAGGGAATATACAAATACTTTCTTTGCCCTACTCATAAAATCACAACTTACTCTGTAAGGATGTCCCACTCAGTACGTTGAATAAGGAGAAAGTAACAGTCAGCTGCCTGTCAGGTGCCAGGATCCGCCACATAATGCACGCACTCAGGTCCTTCAACAACAGGTACAAACGTAACTCTGTCATTGTACATGTGGGTGTGAATGACCTGAGGCATACCTCCCTGGGCTACATGAAAAGAGACATGGAGGAGCTCTCGGATTATGTAGCCCAGGAGGGTATGACCCTAGCCCTGAGCAGCATCCTACCATCACCCAGAATAATACCACAGTACAAGCAGAAAATGATTGATTTCAACAACTGGCTAAGTTTCTGGTGTCATTCTAAGGGGATCCAGTATCTGTCTGCCTGGGATGACATGATTGACAGACCTCAATGCTTTGCCAGAGATGGCCTGCATCTGTCACATGTGGACTTCTGGATACTGGCCATCTTGCCACCCCTATATTGCCTTTTTTAGGTGGTGTTCCAAAGGCCAAATTACCACCATAACAGCTACAAACAAATGCAATCTGAGGGTCATGCTGCTCAACGCCAGAAGTCTAAATCCCAAAATGCACTCGCTCGAAGCACTCCTTAAAATGGAGAACATTGACATTTGTGCTGTAACAGAGACCTGGTTTAAGGCAGCAGAAAGCACACCTGCACTACTAGGCTATAACCCATTCCACACCTTTCAGCCCCAGAACTTGGACTGAAGCTCCAAAGGTGGTGGTGTTTCCATATTCATAAAGGATGCACACACCTCCAGACTGGTGGCTCAACATAACTCATCAGAGATATTTCAGGTGCAGCTAACATTGGGTAAGACAGCGATTCAGGTTGTAGCCTGCTATAGGTCCCCAGCCATGTCCCAAGACTCACACTCCACGTTCCTAAGCACCCTGGAGAATATTAGGGTCCAACCTAACACTCTCATAGTGGGCAGCTTCAACTACCCCTCCATTAACTGGGAAAACTACTCATGTACCAATTCACTTGCCCAGCGTTTCCTGGAATTCATTAATTCCAATGCCTGGACCAGCTCATTCTTACCCCCACTAGAGGTAGCAACATCCTTGACCTGGTGGTGACCTGTGGCAACCGTTGCTCTACACCAATAGTCAACTCCTCCCTGGTTAGATCCGACCACAAACTAATCACCTTGGAAATCCACATCCCTCCCACCACCACCCCCCCCCCCCAAAGGTAACCACCATGAAAAACTTCTCCAAAGCTAACTTTTGGCTCCTAAAAACAGAGGTGGCTAACTTCATGGCACCCATGCAAATCAAGAATAGTTGCATGACCACCAAAGCATACACCAATGAACTCTACGAACACGTACACAAATGCATGGATCTCGCCATACTCAATAGAAACAAGACACTCTCCTCAAAAAAAATAAGGAAGCCAATCTAGTGGTCCCCTGCCATAAACAAACTCTACAACAGAAGGAGGAAACTGATGCGGAATAAGGTGAAGTCCCAAGACTGGAAAAACTCCCTTATTAGCCTCAACAAAAAGTTGAGATCCTTCATCAAATCCTCTAAAGCTAGCTATGAAAACAGAATTGCAGCAGATAGTAAAGACAACCACAAGGCCATCTATAGTTATGTAAAGAATCTCCACGGCAATACCCAGATTTGCTCTGAGCTACTGAACAATGGTACCTCCTATACCGAGCCAACAGATATTGCCAATATACTGTCCGACAGATTCAGTGCCAACTTCACCCCTCTTTCCCCCCCAGGACCAATCACAAAACCAGATTGCCAGGCACCCAGTATTACCACAGCACAGGTTAAAACAGCACTGTCCAAGGCCAAGAATACAGCTTCTATGAGACCTGACAATATCCCTGGCTGTGTTCCACATGAACTACAGCGTGACCTGGCACCTCACCTGTGTGCCTTGTTCAATCACAACCTCACCTCAGGCTTTGTCCCTACTGAATGGCGCACTGCTACAGTCATTCCTCTCCACAAAGGAGGAGTGACTACAGACCCTGGGAACTATCACCCCATTAGTCTGACAAGTCTGATATGCAAAGATATGGAATGCATCACCATGGACCTAATAAATAAAGATATAGGTAATCTCCAAACTCTGGATCCCACACAGTTTGGTTTTGTGAAGGGTAGATCATGCCTGCTCAACTTGGTCGACTTCTTTAAGCCAGTCACCAGAGCTGTGGATGAAGGCAAGGTGGTTCATACAGCCTACCTTGATCTGGCCAAGGCCTTTGATACCATTCCCCATTCAGGAATCATAGAAAAACTCACTAAGCTAGGCATCAACCCCTATATCATCAGGTGGGTTGCAAAGGGGCTCACAGATAGAACCCACAGTGTGAAAGTAGCTGACTCCAAATCAGACTGCTGACCAGTCACGAGTGGAGTCCCACAGGGTTTGGTCCTGGGTCCTCTCCTGTTTGGTATTTACTTCTCTGAAGTCCAGACCAACATGAAGGGACTCTGGCTGACAAAGTTCACAGACGATTGCAAGTTGGGAGCTATTATTAACTCCCTAAGTGATGTTGACATCCTACAGAAAGATCTCACTGAGACCAACGATTGATGGCAGAACCACACCCTTAAGCTCAATGCCAGAAAAAATGTGTCATCATCCCCTTTGGGAAAAACTCAGTTCCCATTAATTACCACATCAATGGTAGTCCACTGAACACAGAAGGTGTTAATGGGAGATCTGGGAACATAGGTTGACAGCAATCTCTCTTTTGACCACCACATTGCCACTGTGGTCAGAAAGTCCGTCTATGTGGCAATCTCATTACTAAGGGTTTTGCATCCAGGAAGAAAGAGGTCATTGTCTCCCCTCTACTCTTCCCTCATTAGGCCATACATCAAGTACAATGCCCCATTTGGCATGTACCTCACTAGACACCTGCAACAACTGGATAGGCCACAAAAGTACCACACAAGGAGGATCCTAGGCCTTAAACACTTGTCCTATATGGACAGACTCAAAAAACTCCAACTATTCTCTGTCTCATACCGCCTACTTAGAGGCAATCTCTGCTTGACTTAAAAAGCCATGTCTGACCGAGCTCTGTTAGAAATGCTACATCTAAAGAAATCCCAATCCCTCCACACTACATGCTCCAGAGAGCTCAACCTCATTACCACAATCAACAGAATGGGCTGGAGGGACAGGTTCATAACACAGAGACTGCCCATGCTATGGAACAGACTTTCCATACATGTCAAACAGAGCACCTCACTGGCCCTCTTCAAGAGAAATCTTGATGAGTGGATGGGAAATAGAAAATTCAACCCAAGGATCACTCCAGTGGCTCTACTTGACAGAGGCACTGGGAACTAAGGTCAGGTGGCATGATGCCAGGGTAATCCTATGGGCTAGGCTTGTAAAGGCTCCAGGGCCATTAGCCTAGAACACACCCATGAACCTATGTAGAATGCTTTCTCTGTATCAAGACCTACCAAAGACATCAGTATTTTCTTACATTTTGCTTCCCTCTGGATCATCATTATTCTATTAATATTGTCAAATATTTGCCTGTCATCCACAAAACTACATTGATCCATATCTATCAATTTTGGCAACACATTTGCCAGTCTTTATAGGCATGCTTTATAATCATTGTTTAAAATTGAAATGGACTTGTATGAGTCTGATGGGTCTTTATTGTCTTTAGGTATTACAGCCACCACAGCTTTTTCAGGGATGTTGGTGCTTACCCTCTGTTAAACAAAACCTTCCAGATATTTATCACTTTCTTTCCTCCTAGCTTCCAAACTTTCAAAGGAATACCATCTATTCCTGGAGACTTTCCTGCAGCTTGATTATACATCACCGTTTTTATCTCATCTCCCATCTTAATTGTTAATTGTTGAGCCTCATCTACCTCTAATCTTGGCATACTTAAGTCTTTCATAAATATTTCTATTTGTTCTTTTTCTTGATTTCCACATTCCTCTGCCTTATACAAATGCTCATAACATTTTTGAAATATCTCTAATACCTCTACAGGATCTCTGGTTATTTTTCTTGTTTATAGGCTCCCTAAGTTTAGCAACAACTCTTTCTACTTTTTGTTGCCTACATCATTTTGCTAAGAGTTTTTGTGCTTTGGGGTTATTAACAAAAAACAGTTGCTTGACAGCAATCATTCTAACTTCATGCATATTATCCAGATACTCACTTATTTTCTGTTTGGCAATCTGCACGTGCTCCTCTTCTTGTTATGTTTGATTCCTTTTATTGTGTAATACTTTAACCTTTGTCAGCACCTCTAATCCTTTTTTCTTCTTAACCAGATCTCTTTTTTCTTTAATTTGGAGGCCTATTTTAAACTCTACTCTCATTTTATTCCACTCACTAGCTATAAGTTGTGAAGAAATGTCTATCTTCTATGATAATTCTTGAATAATTTCCACTACCCATTCCTTAAATTCCTCTCTTTTAAACAGGTAGATGGGGACATGCCAGTGTTTCATGTTTACTATATTACCCTGCATTTTTATTTTGGTTGTTACTGGTGCATGGTATGAAATAGTTATTGGATGCGTGTCGAAGCTTTCAATTAAGTGCACGCTCCTATGAAATATAGTGTCTATCTAGTCTTGCCCAGCTAGTGTACATTGAGGAATAAGGAATAATATGTAAATTTTGAGTTCCTACCACTGAATTCATGTCTTCCATATTGAATATTTTCTTACATTTCTTCAGAAATCTAAAATTAACAACAAAATAACAAACAAACCATGACTGAAGGAAGAAATTAAACAGAATTTAATGAGAAGTTAGCACTTTCATGATCCAAACTGATCGCTTCTTCAGACTTAAATCATACTACTGAACAGCCAAATTTAAATTAAGAGACAGCCTATCACAATGGAGAATGTACTAGCTAAATTAGAAAGTGCATTTATCTAAAAACTTTATTTACTTAAAAGCTACAAATATTATTTAAAAACTAAAAATGTTTAAGAAATGTACAAACTATTGGTAAAATGTATAAATAGAATATAAATAATACATAGTAATACAAAAAACATTTGATACATAATTTTAATGTTTCAATTGTCTTGCTTTCAAAAAAGGTTTAAGTGATACCATATCATTAATTCCAGGAGGTTTGTCAGCCTGCACTTTCATAATCCACTTCTGCTCAACCTCCTCTGTCCTGTTCTTAATATCTCTACCTCTCAAGTTTTCTGATAAAATCTCTAATACAAAATAGTTAAAAACATGGTGCATCCCTTTTTCTTGTACATGCTTAGCCAGTGCACTAGTTTCCTTATTTTTTACAATGTCCCTCATATGTTCCATGATTCTATCTTTGAGGCATCTATTTGTCATCACGATACAAAAAGTATCGCAATATTTACAAAAACTAAAATAGACCACATTCTGCATTTTACAATCTGCATAGAAGTCAGCCTCAACTTAAATTTCTGATTTCTGTGAAAAAGAAGAGCCTGAATATATGTACTTACAGGCTGTACAATTTCTGCAGGGGAAGGTGCCTACTCTGTTAGACCCTTTCTTGCTGGTCATTCCTGAGGACTTATAACAAAGCTGCCTTTTAAGTGACTTTCTATTAATAAATGAGAAATGTGGTACTGTATCAATTACATTGTCGAATTCAGTTATCAATGTTAGTATATTCCAGTTTTTTTCAAAAATATTACAAAATAACTTAATATCACTGGAGTATGATACTAGAAATCTAATTCTGTCATTATTCACCCTAGAATTACTAGGGATCCCTTCTGTTAAATGGAAAAAATAGGGTTGTCCACTACTATTTCGTACTTCATACATATAACTAACACTTTCATCTATCTCAGTTTGATTATAGCCCCTAGCCATAAAATCTTTCCTCTGTGTAGAAACTGCTGCATTTAATCCATCATCTGTATTACGTATCCTGCTCATTCTCAAGAACTGCCCCTTGAGGACATTCTTACTCACCTATCTAGGGTGCATACTTGATTTATGTAGGATGCAATTCTTTCTACTAGGTTTTCTGTACAGGTCTGTAGTTAATCCCCCAGGTTGTATCTTACTAACTTTTACATCTAAAAACTCTGTTCTCTCATTAGAGTACTTATAAGTGAACCTCAGGAAGTTGGTAGACATATGAAGATAATCAATAAATTGTTCTAATCTTTCTACTGTACTTCCCCATAAGAGGAAGACGTCATCTACAAAACATACATACCATAAAATTGCATCACTAAAATCATTGCCTTGGAGTAGAGTATTGTGTTCCCATTGTACCAGTGTTAGGTTGGCGTAGCTATTGGCACAAGCCGTGCCCATAGCCACGCCAACCTTTTGCAAATAAAACATCTCATTAAATATGAACATGTTGTTCTCCAAAATAATCTCAAGTAGGTTACATATCAGGTTAGTTTTAGCAGAAATAAAAACTTTTTTAGTACATATCAATTCTCATACATTCTCAATGCCCCATTCATTAGGTATTACTGTAAAGGAGATACTATGTCCATCGTAACAAAAAGAAAGTCATTTCATTTTAGCATAAAGTAAGCCAAGAAATGTGTTAGTGTCTCTTAATATAGTGCCACAAGTTTCCAAGACAGGGTGCAAGCTCTTCTCAAAAATGGAT
This sequence comes from Protopterus annectens, assembly GCF_019279795.1. NCBI lineage: Eukaryota > Metazoa > Chordata > Ceratodontiformes > Protopteridae > Protopterus > Protopterus annectens. The sequence goes on from NC_056747.1 coordinate 1,138,136,150, forward strand.
ATAGCGGCAGTTGCCCAGCCTCTACTTGAGACAATAGGTCTCATTGGGGGCACGCCAGATCTTTGTGTGCTTTCGGTAGTCCATAAATAATAGGAACTACCGGATTGTCAACAGAAAAATATTTTAAAAGTTCCTCCGTAACTTGACAGGACACTAATAGATCAAAAATTAAGACAGAAATTTTATCAGTATCACCTCTAACCATAGTTTTAGAGATTTGTATGTTTTTCTGTCATTCAAAAGTTCAAGCATCTGATGCACATAAAACATTTTGTCCAAAATGACAACCCCTCCCCCTTTATCAGCTGGTCTAATCTCAATGGATTGCATTTCTTTTAATTGTATGAGAACTTCAGATTCATCTCTATTTAAATTATAAAACATTGCTGGTCTATTATCTAAAAAAGCTTCCCTAATTTGCTTCTCACATACATATATGCCTCTACCATGGGATGCATGTTAGGTACAAATGTGCTGGGTCTTTTAAAACAGTAATCATTCCCAGCTTCATTGTCCTTAAACATGGTTTTTAAGGTTAAGTTCCACTTCCTGCTAAAAGGTTTTAGTTCTGTCAGCAAATCTACCATCACTGTCTTTTGCGCAGGAATGAAGGAAAGTCCTTTATTCAACAGTGAAGACTGTGCTTCTGTTAATTAAAAAGAAGAAAGATTAATTAGCAGGTTTTTTTATTCTTGCTGCGAGTTATCATTCGGTTCTGGTCTATATCTCCTTCTTGTGTTTGACGAGTTCTCCCTCTCCTCTCCTCCCTCTGCTCTTCGATCTCTCTCTGATTGGTAATGCATTTTTCAGTACAAAAGGTAGAATTGAAGTCTCTGAAGTTTGTTGAGGAACTAATGGAAAAGAAACTGCTTCATTACTTGAACTATTTTTTGCATTGTTAGCTAGTGAACTGTCTCCCAAAGGTCTTTTACTTTCTTTTGACTTCTTGGATGCAGGGGGAGTTATTGAATTTCCTGTCTCTTGAATCACATGTGTAGAAATTTGCATCTCTTGGTTAGGCATAAGGGGTGCTGAGTGTGAGTTCACTTCATCTAAACTTGGAGGGGCGTCTTGACATTGCTTGGATACCAAATTGGACTGCCTGGGCCAAGAAAAGACTTCTCTACGTTGGAAATCATTCAAGTCTCTTTGTAGTTTTTTAAGCTTGGTGTCCTGCAGCCTTTTTTCACAGTTCAAAACACTTTCATGCAGATCATCAAGCTTGCTTCCTGTAACATCAGTTGAAATGTTAGAGCACAGCTTATTCTGTAGCACATCTAGCTCACTACTGAGTTCTCTCTCTTGTGGTAGAAAATATTCTATCAGTAGGTGCATATAATCATAGCTAAGCTGCAGATTCAGTGGCTGCCATTTCTGCAGAAGATTGGGATACATATCTGTGGGTGGGCATAGTAAACACCCTTAATGACCAGCCAGAAATGCTCTAACAGAGTGGGCACCTTCCCCTGCAGAAGTTGTACAGCCTGTAAGTACATATATTCAGGCTCTTTCTTTTTCACAGAGGTCAGAAATGTATTTCAGTTGTCCAAAATCAACAGCTGCACACACAGGAACAACTTAACCTAGCATGAAGGTTATCCATGCTAAGACACATGGTAAGGCCTATGTTCCTACTTACACCTATTGCTGTGAGTTCTTGTCTTATCTTCATTCTCCTCCCATCTTTGAAAAACAGCTTATATGCTTTCAGAAAACATTAACCTTTAACCTAAAAAAAGTGTTTTTGTTTTTATTGCTTCCTGTGATAGCCAGGTTGTTGTATAGCTCAGCAAGCCTCTCAACTTACACTGAACATTTATTAATGGAGAACTTTTCATTACATATACTGTCCTTTTATTTACTTGCTTACAAAAAAAATGTTGTTTGATTAAGCCAAAGGCCTAAACCCAGACATTCACCTATGCGAAAGTAAGAGAGAACATAAAAACTCTACATATGTTATAGTCTGTGCACTTTTACACCCCAGCCCCCATCTCAACAACTCAAGATTACAGCATATTAACTTCCATGGTGGTATGGCAGTAGCGTTGTTACCTCACAGCAAGAGGTTCTCCTGTTCGATTCTCGGCTGGGCGTGGGAGTGCCTTCAGTGTGGAGTCTGCATGTTCTCCCCATGGTTGGGTAGCATTTGAAAGACATGCGTGCGTAAATGGGCATGCCTTTGTTGAAGGTTGGGTGTCGAGCTGGTACCTCGGCGTTTCGTAAAAATCTACTGCCAATCATTAGCGGACCGGAGTTCCGCTGTGGCGACCCCTTACCGGGAAAAGCCGAAAGACAACAACTTAAGCATGCTTTAGTTCAGCCTTTTTTTCTCTTTTTATTTTGTAATACCTACATTTCTTAAAAATAAAAAATAAGAAAAAAGACACTCACTTATTCGTATCTTTATCACATACAACACAAACTGAAAATGCATTACTATACAACATGCAATTTATATAATGAAATAATGATTTCAAATACTAAGAACATAAATTGTTTTGCTTACAGTTACCTTTCCTTGTTTTTTTTCCCTTCCCTTCAGTGTCCTTCCAGACATTTATGACATGATGTGGAGCATATGCGTTTCAGTCCCCCACATGTTTAACCTAATCAACAAAAGTCTGGTCCTTTGATTTTTCTTGTAAAGCCATATTTCACAAATGTGACTCAAGCTTTATAGTCTCACATTTATTCACTAATTTCAATGCTGTTTACCTTCTTCCTGTTCATCTCCTAACCCTAAACTCCTATTCAAGTCCAAAGTATTTCTGATTCTTCTAGTCAGCTTCTGTGCTTTTTTTCTATCTCTCAAGCTTTTTCCTTTGGAATATTAGAAAAGGTTTCACTGGCAAAGTCTCTCTATAAGCTTCATTATCAGAAGAATGACAAGCAGAGTCCCTTTCTGTTTGATGGCTCACTTTTTGTTTGACATAATTTTGTATTTCCTCCTTACCCTGTTCTACAACAAAAATGATTTTGATCCTACAGAAAAAATATTCTGAAGATAGCTGGGAACAGCAGCTTGAATCTCACACCTGCTTCTCGATGCTCCCTGATTGCTTAGAAAAAATTGCCTCTGTTTTGCTTGGTGTACAGTGAATAAACATTTTTTACAAACACTTTACTATCTGCAATTTTTAATACTTTGCCATTTTGCCACAGTTTGTCAGGATCAGTTCTTTTTGCTGGTATAACTGCATCTTTACTAATACAAGTCTTGGCTGCTTTCTCGTGGCCAGGATTGGTGCATCACCATGATGTGCCCTTTAAGTTAACAAATCCTGATGTTAAATACCAGTCCAGTTGCTTATCTGTGCCTTCATAAAATGAATACAATATGTTCCTTCTAGTTTCTCTGGTACAGCAGAAAATCTCAACTTTTCCCTATGTGGTCTGTCCTCTAATTCGACCATTTTTTTTTAAACTGCTTCTTGAGCAGTCTCATACTCAGACAGGCTTTTCTTCATTTTGACCTCTGATTTTTGCAGTTTTATCAGTTCATCAGAATATCTGTTTAAAGCTTCTTTCATTTTTTCCAGCTTTTTGTTATTTGGGTTGATATACTCCATTGTTTAATTTTCATCAGCGCTGAGCACATTTGATTTATTTTTTCCTCTAGATTACTGGAAGTCATATCTTGCACAAAGCTGTCGCTTGAACTGCTTTTTGCTGAACAGCTGCAGAACTCTTACCTGTCAGTGTTTTCTCTTTACCTTTTCTAGTTGATTTTCTTTCTATGTTTCTTCTTTTACTGGCATCCAGGCAGTGTACTTATAGCCAGTAACTGAATTTATTAAAACTTGCAGAGTTTCAAGCCTTTATCACTCAGTTTCTTTTTTCACACTGGCAGAGGTGAAATCAAGCTGTTGCTCATTGTGCAGGCTTCTTGGAAGTCCTCAGGATCCCAGGGAATGAGTAGTAGGGAGGAGGGAGAGAGGGAGATGTAAGATGTGTAAGTGAATGCAATGAGACATTAGTACAGAGAATGTAGAGCATGAGAGAAAGGGGAGAAAGCATCATTAGGTAGGGTAGTTGTAAGCAAATGTAGAGAACTTTATTTACATATTTACACAGCTGGTTTCAACACTTTGATCTATGGAGTGTACATCAGGGAAAAGCATTACTAGACATTGCTGTGTGGACTGTGTTTTGTAAGATTTTTCTTTGTCTGGATTACTGGTACATTTGTATTTTCTTTTAGGTGAAAGGCAGTTCCAACTGGCAGGAACAATTTTACTAAAACTTCTTTCTCCAAGGGCCAGATAGAGTGGAGGCCTCACTAGTGTAAGGGTGTTGCCATATCGGTTTTATACTGAGTATTGTGAGTGTTTCACTTGTGCCTTAAATCCAGAGGTGGAGGATTTTTAAGGTAAGGCTGAATAAAGGGAGAGTGCATCTAGCTGTAGAGGAAGAGCAACTGGCTTTTGGGGATGCTGATAATAAGAGCAGAGACATACAAATCCATATGTTGCATGTGATAGTGTTTTTTATTAGGTTGGGATTGTGAGTAGAGTGTAAGATGAGTATGGATAGAGCATATTCTAGCTTTGGAGTGAGTACTTTATTAGCTGTTGCTCTCCTGGCTTTCAGGGTGAAGTGATTAAAATCAGAATGCAGAAGAGAAGCTTGTTATGCTCCCTTCTGCTATCTTCCCATTAGACAGAAGCAATGGAACTTCACGTTAGACAGAAGCAATGGAAGCATAATAAAGTGTGTACCCATTTTGGGTATTAGACTAGACTAGCTAAGACAAAATGTGAAGTAAACTTGGCTACATATACCCTAGATAGTAAAAAGGCATATTTTAAGCATGTGGGGGAACCCAAAATTTGTAGAAGATTCTATTACGACTGATAACAAGGTAAAAGTTGATCCTAGGCAGACTGCTGAGGAGTTAAATAAACATTTTTCCTCCCATTCATTTTTTGTTTGTTTTTTTAACACACACACACACTCACACACACGCACACACATATACACATATACACACACACACACACACACACACACACACACACACACACACACACACACACACACACACACACACACACACACTTTAAACTGTTTAATCTACAGTTAGTGAATAGTTTTATCTGTGAGTGGCACACTGCTATGGTGATGCTCCTTCATAAGGGTGGTCTTTCAACTGACCCAGTCAATTACAGGCCTGTCAGACTTACAAGTCTCATCTACAAAGCAATGAAACAAATTGTAACCAACCTCATAAAGTGGAATATCAAGAATCTTTTTAGACTTGACTCCCAACATTTTGCTTTTTGTAAAGGGTAGAAATTTATCTATTTAATCTATTAAATGTATTCAAAATATCTATTTAATCTAGTAAACGTCTTCAAAAGGGTTACAGGGGCTATAGATGACAGCATGGGTTTATCTGCCCAGGCCCTTAGGCACCATTCAATGGCTAGATGCTTTAGACATCAGCCCAGATGTGGCAAGATGGATATCAAACTAGCTGAAGGGCAGAACCCACATAGTGCACGTTGCAGGTGCCTCATCAAAAAGTATGAAACTGACCAGTTGTGTCCCTCAGGGCTCAGTGTTGGAGAATTCCCTTTTTTGGTATTTAATTCTCAGATATTCAAGCAGTGAGACAAGACCTCTGGCTAATAAAGTTTGCAGATGATTGCAGACTGGGAGATGGTGTTGACATGCAAACCCTCCAGAATGAAGCCTCCTTTGTAATCTTTTGGTATACTGAAAAAAGGCTTAAACTAAATGCTAAAAAAGTGTAGTTTCATCACCTTTGGTATATAACCCCTGCCTTCATTATACTTTATAGATAACACACCACAAAATGGACATGTACTCAAAGACCTGGGTACTTGGGTTGTTAGCTTCCTCTCTTTTTACCATCAGGGAACAGCAGTTATCAGAAAATCTTTTTATTTAGCCCAGGTAATTGCTGAAGAAATATCAAGATCTAAAGAGGTAATCACTCCCTTTACATTCAGCACTGATCAGGGCAGTTATCAATACTAAAACAGAGCAATGCAGCCCAGCAGACAAGCTACTACTAGTACAAGCAGGTAAAAAACACCTGAAACATTAAGAAAAATGAAGAACATTCAGCCTGGCAAGAAAAATGAAGCAACATTCAGTTTGGTACACTAAATACAAACAGCAATGTATCAAACAGTCAAATGCAAACAGCAACATATCAATCAGTCACCAGGCAGTGTGAAACATAAGATAAAACTAGCTACTAATGCACAGACCTGAGAAGTGTCCGGCGGCTGCAGCAACATTCAGCCCAGCAGTCAGAAACATAAAAAAAATGAACTTGTATCGATGCAAACTGCCCGGCAGTGTTTTGCCTTACCTGGCAGTAAAGTTAAAATTAAGAAGTAATGAATGGCTCGGCAGCTGATGTCAGCACACCCTGCACATGATGATGTCAGGAACCCTGCACATGATGATGTCAGGAACACATTCGTATTAAAAAAAAAACTTCTGTATTAAAAAAAAAAAAAAGTGAAATTAAAGGGGCCACACGAGAATTCGTGACACCTCAATATTTTGCCCTCAAATCCGGCATTTACCGTGGAATTTGGTACTGTTGAGAGGTATATTGACTGGTGACCCTGCAGCTAAATAGCTATGAGGGAAGAACAGAATAAAGTAACAAATGTTCACTTATTCCATCCTGGGAAAGGGTCTGAGGACTCCTCACAGGTACTTTGCCTCTTGGCAGAAGCAAGGTGTGGGGCAGAGCTGTTGACAACAAAGAATAAAATATTTTCTTGTCAGGTACTGCCTCATGGAAAAGATAGATGAAGCCCTTACTTCATCCCAGACAAGTCTTGTTTAGCTATTGGTATGGACACTGAAGGGGCTGGATGGAGGAGAAGATTTAACAGCCAATAAGTTGTCCCATCTTGGGTGAGGGAAACCAGACCCACCGCATTATTGACACTTACCACTGGGTGAGTGATCACTGGTAGATGTGGGTAGGCAAGCCTGCATTGTAATGCAGTAGAAGCACCACCCAAGCAGGAGAGGTAGACTTGTGTGGGAGTGTGCACTGGCTGCCTAATTTGGGAGACATGCAAGTCTGTAGGTCACCTACTGAGAGGTGGGGTTAGAAGGGATGAGGCAGGGACCTCTGTGGGACCAGAAGCTTGCCTCCTTCCTGATAGCTGACTGTCACCTTCCAGGATAAACAAAAAGGTTATAATGACTCCTAGAATAGGAACAAATAAACTGTGAGACTCACGTCAAGTCAGAAGATGCCTGGCTGTGATCCCTGCAAGGAATTCATTGACTGATGGGGCATAGGAAGGAAACAGTAGTCAACAAACCAGCAAAGGTAACATTAAATCAGCATGTGTCTGTTATTCTTTTTAAGAGTATCAAACAACCATAAGGCCAGTTTCACTGATGACTCAGTCTCCTCAGTTAATCTGTATTTAATTACAGAATCATACACATATGTATATATCATTCAGGCTTGATGATATACCAGGTTGCCTCTTAAACAGTTTAAATCAGGATTTATCAGGCCCATTAGGATCTCTATTTAACCACCGCCTGCAGAATGGCTTTCTCCAGATAGAGTGGAGAACAGCAACAGCCATCCATCTAAATAAAGGGAGAGTATCTACTGACCCAGGAAATTACAGACCCATAAGTTTGACTAGTCTTATATGTAATGTCATGCAAGAATAATCATGGACCTGATAACTGATATAGAAAACCTCCAAACACTGAACCCTACCAAATTCAACTTTGTCAAGGCAGGTCACGCCTACTGAATCTGGTGGATATCTTTGAGAAAGTCACTATGGTTGTGATGAGGATAAAACAGTACATACCACCTATCTCAACCTAGCCAAGGCATTTGACACTATTTTCACAACTCACAAAACTGGGGATAAATCCTTACATCACCAGATGGATAGCCAGTTGGCTCACGGATAGGGCATGTGTGGTTAAAGTGGGCTAATCCAGCTGCAGGAAGAGGCCAATTACTAGTGGTGTGCCACAATTCCTGTTCAGTATACTTCTCTGAAGGCCTCTGGATGTCAAAGTTTGCTGATGACTGCAAGTTGGGGGCAATTACTGAATCCCCCAACAATGCAGGTATCCTTCAGGAGGGTGCAGATCAGACAAATGATTGCTGCCAGAACCATGGTCTAAAACTAAATGCAAAAAAAAAGTATTACCATACCTATTGGGAAGTCAAATACCCCTGAAAATTACAACATCAATAGCTCAACCCTAAGATTAGACTTAGAGGTGACAGATATAGGTACACAGTTAGATAGTAGCCTGAACTTTGACTGTCATGTGTTCACAGTAGTGAGAAAGTCCTTCTACATAGCTCAACTTATAAGTAAAGGTATGGCATCCAGATCCAAGGAAATTATAGTCCCACTGTACTCAGCCCTTATTAGACCAGTAATTGAGTACAATGCACCACTAGGCATGTACTTGACTAGGCACTTACAGTAGCTGGAATGACTTCAGAAGTTCCTCACAAAAATAAATACAGGGTGTAAACAAAATAAGCTATGCGGATAGACTAAAAGCCCTATCCCTTTATTCTGTGTCCTACTGACTATTAAGAGGTGAGCTATGCCTGACCTACAAAGCACTCACAAATCCAGCTTTGATGGAGCTGCTACATGTCCACAAGTCAGACAGCATGAGTGTCACCTGATCTAGGGATCTAAACTTTGTCAGCAACTCAAAAAAAAAACATGCTGGAGAAACTGGCTTCCTATTCACATTAAGCAGAGCCTTTCCCTGGCCCTCTTCAAATGCATTTTGGATCAATGGATGGGAAATAACAAGTTCACACCTGGGGCAGTGCCTGTGCCTTTATGGACAGGGGCAAACTGTAAGATACTCAATACATAGATACAAATCCATGCCATTCTCTTGCCTCTGGGGACCATGTATTGGATAAAATCAGGTTATATTGGCTAGGCTTTTAAGGGCTCTTAAGCCATATGCCTAGTAATCTCCTATGAACCTATAAATATATATATATATATATATATGTGTGTATATATATATATATATATATATATAAACTTACTTTAGCTCTGTTAATATTAATCTAATTAACAATAAAAGGTATACAAAAACATGACTCAACATTGTTTGTTTTACCTATGAAAAGCAATGCACTCCTACCACATGGTCATTGTGAAACAGAAGAGGTCAGTGCAAAATGCCCTGTAAAGAACAGCTGATAGAATACATCAAATGCCTAGAAAATGCATTATTGCTATAAAGAATACTGTGTTTTGCAATGCTAAACACTGAAAGTACTTAATGAAAAGGCAATTTAATTTAAATATATTGCTCAAAAAATTACTCAAACAATATCCGTAGAAATCCTGTTCTGGGTTAGAAAACAAAGACCTACCATATTTATGACACACACCTGATTGTTATATTGCTGGATTCACTAAAGCCCAGACTAAGTGTACACTGTTCAGAGGAACAGATAACACAGATATAACTCACACCTTCTTCCTTCTAATTTTAATTTTCCTACTGATATTTTTGCTGCTTTAAATATTGACAGGGATTCATAAAGGTTACCACAAAGTGTAGACTACATGTACACTTAGCGTAATCTTTCTGAGTGACTAGAAAACACAAAAATGAGATAAGAATGTTATTGAATACATATCACGTACACTTAGTGTACACTTAGTGTAGGCTTTATTGAATCCCGGGTATAACCTACATATACTTTTATTAATAAATAGAACAGATGTAAATTAATTCCAAAACCATTTAAAAACCTGGTCATGTTCATAAGATGAGACTGAATATAATACAGCTGTCCTAAATAGTACAAGACCCTAAAAGTAGAGCCTAATACAATATAATATCTGTCAGCTAATTGTAAATATAAGAGATCCTACTGTCATGATGCAAACCCCAAAACACATAATTAAGATCAGGAACAAATTTTGTGTAAAAAGTTAGTATCCAGTTGTGTGTTTGGACACTTATGAATGTCCATAAATGTAAATGAGGCTGTTAAATGCTGTAATGTATGTCACTAAAGAGCATTTGAAGCTTCTTTTACATCTACTGTTACTAAGATATTCCCTGATTCTCTGTCTTAGTGGACATGATGCCTGGCAAATTTAGAATGCTCCACACATACAACTAGCTGGGTAGCTGATCCATTCTGTCTCACATGTAACCAAGACTTGTATATCTAAACATTTGACTGCCTTTCTAATGGTATTTTTCACAAGGGTTTAGGACAAGGACAGTCACTACATACAGTAAAAGGAAAGGCTGCCTCTAAGCTTCATGGTATGAGTTGACATCAGAACATATGAACTGGTTCATTTATTTTGCCTAATGTTTGTTTTTGGCTTTTCCCTTTAAAGTAGGTGAAGCTGCAAGTTTCTGGCAAAATGCAACCAAAATGTTGCTCCTTGAGCAGAACTGGCCAAGATGATTGTACCACTGATTTTATCTTAGTAATATGGGTACCATAAGTGGTGATGAAACAAGGGGTATTTACCATACATTACCTGATGGTTCACATTTCTTATATATTAAAAGATTAGCCCTAGACATCCTATCCACCTCTGACTTGATCCTGAACAGATGACGTGTATGACAGGCCTTGTAGTGGAATCTATGGTGAAGGTCAAGTGATAGATATTTTTGATCCAAAGAGCAAATACAATGAATATTAATGAATTGGAATTTTCGTATGTTAACCATATGAGTAGAAAAGCAGCTAGTTGCCAATAATAATGAACTTTTTGAGAATACTTTCCAATATATAGATGTCTTAATAGTGCCACCCAGAACATGTTACATTAACATCTTAAAAATCAATAGTAAAATGTTCTGCATGTATTGTTAATATATTCCAAAATCCATTCAACTCAGTGATAGACCCACACCATATCATCTAGCAATCACTAAAGTAAGTAATACCACCACATATTTATCTGGATAAGATACCTATTGTTCTAACTGTGGATAAAATGTATTTAAAGTACCTCATAAATAAATCAGCATATACAATGGCAAAGAAAAGCACCATTGCTGTAAATTTCTGTTGTAAATAATACTCTCCATTAAACAATTGGTCAATAAAATCTTTATACTCAAAGGGTGCATAAATCATCCATGTACCACCAGTATTTAAGTAGTTTCTATCTGACGTTGTGCATAACATTGATGTATTAATAAACTTTAATGTCATACTTCTTCAGTTTCTTATTTTGTAAATCAACCTCCAAGGAATGTAATATTTTGAAAGTTCCTGTAGTTTAACTTCATGTGAGCATCACTGATGTGAAGAAGACTCTTGTTGAAGACCTTAAGCTCTGACATTGACTGTAAGGCTTGTGTTGCTATCTTTGCTTCTGGAGCTGGCTCTGTTAAAGAACCTTACTTGATACTGTGGACTATCCAGTGAGAGAGTTTAGAGACTTATTCATCTTGGATATAATGCTGAAATAATGAGGCTTAGGGAATACCTCCTGTTGTTCATTACATAGATAGATAGATAGCACTGACCTTTTGGTAAACCCAGTAGGTCAAAAGCTCCTAAACCTGATGTTAAAAGATGGGAGCCGGGTCATATGAAAGCTTAAAATAATAATTAGTTTCAAAATGTTGCACAAGTACCTTATTATCATATGCAATTTCATGCTAATCTAACAACTCCCCTCCCTACTGCAGTTCTCTGGGCCCTTTGTTTTTTTTTTCTTTTTTCCTCACCCTGCCACTTAAAAATATAATTAGTATTGTCAGGTAGCTCCTTTATTATATTGGTCTCAAATACACATATAATAAATTGATAAGGTAGCTCAAGTAAATCATATATGTTAAGTTTTAGTGTTCTACGCTTGTTTATCATTAAACCCGAGCTGCAGATTTAACAACTTACAGTTTTTATTAAACTCTAAAATAAATTAGAACTCAGTAGTGATGAAAGAAGGGATGAAATTTAAGCCTTTTAATATATCTTTCTGTGCTTCATCTAAGGGAATAGCTAGAATCTTAAAAAAAGTAATGTGTTTCTCCACAACAATCTATCATACCTCTCACGCTCTTAGCGCAAGAAATCTGGACAAAGCCATAAATGTCAGGATACAAAGGCCCACAAATAGGGACAATTTTTAAATATTGCTCTTACAAACATAGAAAGTGGATAGAATAACAGGTTTTGCATTAGCATGAATTTTCCGAGGGTCTATATTATAATGACGAAAAATCAGAAAGTTGAACGCTCACATGAACGGAAATTCAAATACTCTAAATTGCTATTGTGGGGGGCTGCACCCCCACACCCCCCCTAAATATATATTCCAATTCTGAGATCGCACTACAATGAGGACAGGGCAAATATTCCAATCTTCACTGTAGTGCGATCATAAAATACCAACATTGAGTATTTGCATTTCCGCTCATGTGAGCATTCGACATTCTGATTTTTCATCGTTATAAAGTAGACTCTTTTCTGAAGGGTATGAAGTCTGAAACTCAAATGTCTGTCATTATTTCCTTACTTAAATCTTCAATAATTTGCCAATGATTTGCTAGAAAACCACAATTTTATGAAAAATGGACCAAAAATACAAGGCAAAACTCTGGGCATGCTGCGAAAATCGGCACAGTTTAGAGGTATGCTCTATATTATGGTATTCAAAAAAGTCAATCCATGTTCAAGTTATTGGGTTTTCCTGGAGACTTTATATTTCTTGCACCAAATAAATCAATCTCATTTACAGCACAGCACAGCAATGAGCCCTAAAATCATAATCTATATACAGGTTTGCCAGATGTCCCTTTTTGGGCAGGACTGTCTCAAGATCAGCAGCCTGATCCCGAGTCCCGCCCTGCCGGTTTAAATCCCGGCCAGCCTCCGCTTTGTTTTTTTTTTTATTGGCCTGTATACCTGGCATACAGGCCAATCAAAAATCGCTAAACACGGAGCTTCTTGTGTGCCGCATTAAACAGAAGTAGCTCCGTGTTTATTGATTTTTAATTGGCCATTATGCCGGTATATGGGCTAATCAAAAATCGCTAAACACGGAGCTACTTGTGTTGAATGCCGAACTGAACTGCAATGCATTAAACACGAGAAGCTCTGTGCTTAATGCAGAGCTACTGTTCTTTAATGTGGAACTCTGTTCTGCATTAAAGACCTTTTTTTTTTTTTTTGGTCTTCACTTGCTGTGAAAGACCTTTTTTTTTTGTCCCTACCTGGCTGGTTGGAAATCTGGCAACCCTGTCCATATAGTACATGGTGTGGTTGCAAAAACAAATTCTGTTACACAGTCAAACAATGAAAACAGCAGTCATCAAACCAACACAGACCTTAAATCAGTCTGAATCCTTTATTTCATCTAAGAGTTGTAAATAACCAAAAAACTGATTTTGCTGCTAACATTAAACTTTTCAGTTAACCTAACTTACAAAATGATCACCAGTGTTTAAATACAGAATGAAGTCACCTGAAGTAGTGACATTTTAATTTAAAGTGGTAAGACAGTATATGCAATTCAACTGAGTCTACTTTCTTTTCTCACAAACAGCTTAATGATGTTATATAAGAGAATCTCAGAGACGTCAAGAAGTCAGCAAGCAATGATTATGCAAAATATAAAGTGCAGCATCTTAATAAAGTTTTAGTGTTACTGTTATTAACAGTAAAAGGTGTATAACAGAAGTGACTCAATGTATTTTGTTTTTCATACGAAAAGCAATGCAATCCAGTCATCTGGTGGTCATGAAATAGAAAAGCTCGGCTCCAAATAATAAGCTGAAAAAGCAATGTGCCCTGTAAAGGCCAGCTGAAAGAGTAGCTTAGATGTCTGGAAAATGCCTGACTGCTGTAAGGAACACTCCATTTGACAATGCCAAACACTGGCATTTCTTTTTAAAAAGTCAATTTAATTTAAATATGTTGGTCAAAAAAATACTTAAAAGAATATCAAGAGTCTGTTCCAGGCTAGAAGACATAGAACTACCATGCGTCTATTGATTGTTTGAAACTTCTAGATAAAATGTAGGAGGGAATATTGGATTCATGCTGATTTAATGTCTACTGTGCTAGTTTGTTGAGTATTGATTTAATTGTTTGATCGTGCAACAAGATTACTTTTTCGCAACATACTGCACACCATTTGAGTTATGAATTGTAGGAAAGAAAATCATTGGGCAAGTCCTGAAAAGGGCTAAAAAAAAGTTGTCATTTCTAGCCAGTGTCTAAGACAGAAGTAATACAGAGCACAAATGCCTGCTTATTCACACTGCAGGGTGGGCCAGGCATGGTACAGCAAGGTTGGAAGCAGAAAACTCCTTTCGTTTACATAGACAAGTGCAGGATTCCAGCATCTTACCACAGAAAGAAGTATTTAAAGGAGTATCATGTCAAATGAAGATGGTTGCTAGGGAGTTAGTAAAGTGTGGCAGGGAGTTTGGATACTGCAATGTCTAATACCAGCCTGTGTGGCTTGCCTGAATAAAAAGACACTTAAAAAGTAATAATACCTTTATAGTGCCTTTATTGTAGGGATTTAATTAAAAAAAATTAAACAATATATTTTTCTTCTATTTCTTTTTAGGTTATCGTCACATACACTTACTTTCTAAAGATGGTACCGCTGCAGGACCAGCGACACTATTTGTTCACATCAAGATCAAAAGTGTGTGACACTCAGAAAAGTGGGCCATTGGACTTCATATTCCTGTAGGAAATAACTGTGTTATTGAAGAACTCTGTCACTCTTTTATAAAAGAATGGTGGACATCAGCCTGATTTTATTTGGACAGGATCTGGACACCCAAAGTGTTAAAACTGTATCTTCCATTGTGTTTACTCTCTGTCCTGATGACAAGACAAGTTTTACATTTTTACATACATTCTTGGGATCACTAGCACTCTGAAATTGCTTTCCCCAAGATATTTTTTATACTTTTTTCTTTGACCAAATGCAGCTCCTACTATGTCTATTTTTCAGGTTGATGACTCAAAGCCAGCTGTTGCACAAAATGCTACCTGCAGTTTTCCATGGACTTTAAAATATATAAGCTTTAAAACAGGAAACTGTGGAGCAGGGTTTCCTCACTTATGAAGATGTTTTTCTCAGGGAAATAATCAGAACTGTTACAGACTGTTTTAATTGATTGTATTGTATGTGCTTTAAATATTTATTTTAAAAATATGGATCACCAAGCTAAAGCATCCACTTGACTGTTGCAGAATTTGAGGTGGGGGGGGGGGATTTGGAGTGAGGATAAAGTGCCTCTGTACTCTTGTCTTTTCGCCATATGCTGATATTTTTCAAAAGGGTCTCACCAAGAATACTGTTAATGTAGCTTAGCGAACAACAAAAAATTATGCAAAATTTCCAGGGTCAGTCCCACCCATGGCCATTGGAAGGAGCACATATAAACACACAAGAACCAGCAGAATATAAGAGTGCTACGGGTGTACCCTTTCATCAAGAATAATTAGAAATACTGTAGTTTACAAACCTAAGCACCATTTTTCTTATTTTGTTTGCTTTGATGCATTACTATAAATTACATTTATACGTCAGGATTATAAAGGCTTAGTTTTTCCTTCAGCTTTAATTTAATTTAATTATGATCTAGCATGGCTGATGAATTTCATCACTAAACTGCAGCTAAAAAATGGTGCAACAGCAACATTTCCATTTAAAAATGGCACAATAGTATATGCAGTTCAACTGCAGTCACATATTTTAAATCTTTCTTCTCCCACAAGCAGCTTAGTCATGTCATACAGGCATAACAAGTAACTCTGTATCATGGATTGTAACATCTGTAGCTTTTCGCTACGTCATAAGGATATTTGGGCATCATCACCATTTACTGCCCAAGAGAATATGCTTTAAAATCTACAATGTACATCTTTTTGTGACTTGTTACACAAACATCTATTCACACCTTGAAATACCTTTAAAAACATCTTGACAGTGTTACGAACTTCAGCTGGGTTCTAACAACCCCAAGGTGAATACTGTGTTCAGTCAAGCTATTTGAGAGGGTCCAGAGGAAGTCTAGCAGAGGAATAATGTGGGTGGAGAATAAGGGCTATAAGGAGTGTCTGGAGAGGTTGAATTTCTTCTTACAAAAGGAAAAGCGAGAAGGAAGGTATATGATGCAGGTGTATGCGGTAATGAGGTGTCAATCTGATGGAATATCTGCTGTGAATTGTCAGTTCTGGAGTGGAATTAATGGCAACAGAGTAAGAAGGGGATCTGAGATGATCTTATCTAGCTCGGTCACCAACAGTGTTAAGGCAGTGGCGGCAACAAACAGAGGACCAGTGTGTCTCATCAAGCGATCGACTCCAAACCATACCTTGAGTAGTACTGGTTGTGGTTCTGGAAGCCAGACAAGGAGAGGGATGCCACGTGGCTGGAAGGATTCCAGAAGAAAGCCACTAGAAAGTGGGATCGAGGGGGGGTATGACTGGAGACTAAAGATGTTACAGCTCTTTTCACCTGAAACCAGTAGAGATGGTGGGGGTATACTGGTGTAAAGGATTATACTGGAAGATGTGAAGGGGTCATCCTAATTATAAAGGCCAGAAGGACAAGAAGGGGAACAGGCAGCAGACTGTAGGGACTAACTTCTCCCTGGATCTCTGAAAGTACTTTTTCATAGAGGGAGTGGTAGACCCATGGAATGAACTACTGCAATGGGTGATGAAGCAGGAATCCACAGAGATATTCCAGAGAGCATGTGGCAGATGGAGAAAAGGAAAGGTGGGAATGGAGGGGAGGAAGAAAGTTAAATTCACTCAAAAAGGGGAAACTAAATAGACATATTGTGTCCTTTTGCTGTCAAACATATATATTGAAATGTAGCACTTAAAGCAGTGTGTATTTAACTGAGAAGCAGGTCTTAGTCTATAGCGCTTGTAGTGTAGAGGCAGGTCTTATTCTATAGCATTTGTAGTGTAGGGGCAGGTCTTATTCTATAGTATTTGTAGTGTAGGGGCAGGTCTTAGTCTATAGCATTTGTAGTGTAGGGGCAGGTCTTAGTCTATAGCGTTTGTAGTGTAGGGGCAGGTCTTAGTCTATAGCGTTTGTAGTGTAGGGGTCATAAACCTGAAAGCAGGAAAATGGTTTAGTTTTAGCCTTCTCTTTCATTGCTCAGCCTTAATGTTGGGTTACGTGTCTCTGTGTTGACAACCTAGGATCAATAATTCATAGCATCTCTGCTGTGGTGCAGAAGATAAAAAAAATATTCATTCAGTGGGGTAGAATCTCTGAGAAAATAGTCATATTTTAGTTTTCACTTTGTGGGAGAAGGCTGCGCAGTTACTGAGTAATATTTACCTTTCTCCAAATTGTTATTTGTCTGTGTTATGCTTCCCCTTGTAGCAGTCATTGTAATAGGATAAGTTATTCCCCCCATACCTCAGAAATGACATCTGTACTTGGGATATCCCAGCTTTGTTTGCTATGGGCAGACCAAGTGTCATCCAGGTCAGTTTGTGGAATTTGGATAATTACACAGTCTGCATGTCCTCCTGTGTCTTTGTGGGTTTTTACTGGGTATTACAGTTTCCTTACACATTCCAAGGATATGCCATAGATGAACTGGTAATACTTCATGTTGTTAATAGACTGAGTACCTTGTATGTGTATGTGTATGTGTGTGTGTGTGTGTGTGTGTGTGTGTGTGTGTGTGTGTGTGTGTGTGTGTGTGTGTGTGTGTGTTTACACATGTGTGTCCTGTGATGAGCCGGAACTCTGCTCATTAGTAGTCATCTTTTTGCAAGAATGACTATGCAATATATGCCAAAGGTGTTAGGAAAGGCAATAACATGACATATGTAAAACATGTTAGACTAGACAATAACGTGATAAAGCAAAAGGTGTTAGGAAAGACAATGACATGATATATGTAAAACATGTTAGACTAGACAGTAACATGATTAAGCAAAAGGTGTTAGGAAAGGCAATGACATGATATATGTAAAACATGATAGACTAGACAGTAACGTGATCAAGCAAAAGGTGCTAGGAAAGGTAATGACATTATGCATGCAACAGGTGTGAGGAAAGGCTATGACATGATATATGTAAAACATGTTAGACTAGACGATAACGTGATCAAGCAAAAGGTGTTAGGAAAGGCAATGACATGATATATGTAAATAATGATAAGAGAGACAGACAGTGTGATCAAGCAAAAGGTGCTAGGAAAGACAATGACATGATATATGTAAAACATGATAGACTAGACGATAACGTGATCAAGCAAAAGGTGTTAGGAAAGGCAATGACATTATGCATGCAACAGGTGTGAGGAAAGGCTATGACATTATGCATGCAAAAGGTGTCAGGAAAAGCAATAATAACATGCATTCAAAAGGTGTAAGCAATAACATGATACATGTAAAGGCATTAGGAAAGGCAATAACATGATACATGCAAAAGATGTTAAGAAAAGCAATAACATAATGCATACAAAAAGTGTTGAGAAAGGCAAAAATATGACGCATATAAAAGGTGTTGTGAAAGGGAATAACACGATACGTGCAAAAAGTTGGGAAAAGCAATAACATGATACATGTAAGAGGTGTTGGGGAAAGTCAGTGACATGATGCATGCAATAGGCATTTAGAAAAGGCAGTAACATAATGCAAGCAAAGGGTGTTAGTAAAGGGAATGATCTGAAGACTGCAATGCACAAAAACATGAGACTGGCAAGGTAAAGCATGTCCATGTCCTCAGCACACGACTGTCTCATAACCTGTATTCTTAAAAGAATTGTGACTGCTGATAGTGAAACCAAAATGAGGGACTTTTCACATGAATTCCTTTTTTTCAGGCACTTATAAGACAAAGAGGGAGACTGAAAAGTCAGCTCAGAAGAGCAAGAAGTGGTATTCAAAACAGCACTTTCTAACAGTTTGGTCTTTATTTATGCTGTATATGTTTCCTTATATATAATATATGTGTGTGTGTGTGTGTGTGTGTGTGTGTGTGTGTGTGTGTGTGTGTGTGTGTGTGTGTGTTTATATGCATAAGTACATATGTCTGTATACTACATCCGTGCATGCCTATATGTATATGTATGTGTATACAGGGGCATTGTATGAGTGCAGACCCCTGTATAAGATAGCAATGATATCTTCCCATACCGATAAACTTACAAACAATGTAAACTTCTCCATTGTAAGATGGGTTACCAACTGGCTCACAAACCAGACACACATTATCAAAATGGGGTGACTCCACATCAACCAGCATACCTGTTACCAGTGGGGTGCCACAGGGGTCAGTGCTGGGTCCCCTACTGTTTGGTATATACTTCTCAAATATTCAGGTCAAAACTAAGGGGTTGTGGCTGACTAAGTTTGCAGACGACCGCAAACTAGGTGCAATTACTGAATCCCCAAATGATGTTAGTATACTCTAGGAGGGTCTTACACAAACCAGTGACTGGTGTCATAGTCACGATCTCAAACTGAATACAAAGAAATGCATCATCATTCCCTTCAGCACAAATATGTCTCTTCATACTATCAAATCAACAACAATACCCTAAGTACCCACAAAATGGTAATGGACCTAGAATCACAAGTTGACTGCGACCTTAATTTTGACCACTATGTGTCTATTGTAGTAAGGAAGGCCTCATACGTAGCACACTTGATCAGTAAAGGCATACTAGTCACTAATCTGGCCCATATTTGAGTATAATGCCCCACTCAGCATGTACCGTACAAAGCACTTACAGCAATTGGAGACCTCAGAGGTTTCTAACTAAGCATGTGCCATGCACAGACCAACAAAAATCTCTGTCACTGTACTCTGT